>NW_026089131.1:0-11494 GCF_024542745.1 Macaca thibetana thibetana | reverse complement strand
GGGCAGTGCAGTCAGCTGCCTCAGTGACGTGAGGCACAGGGGACATGGGACACAAGGGTCCCACCATGGCCACTGCTTCCGCAGTGGCTCCTGCCGCCACAGCTTGCAACTTCCTGCTGCAGCCGGCCACTCTGGACAGCTGGCCATTGCCAGCATCACCACCCTTTTATCCTAAAATACTAACGTGAACCTTAGCTGGCTTTCCTAGATTACTATCATCACAATTAGTTTCTTTTTTTCACAATTTGTTTCTTTTTTCCTTTTTCTCTTTCTTTTCTTCTTCTTTCTGAAGGAGTATGATCTAGTGGCTGAGCCTGAGGGGTATATAATTTAATTCTATCTATAGTGTACCATTTACTAGAGTATCTTTGCAAAAGTTGTGTTATCTCCATCGTTTTAGTCTCTCCACTCGTAAGCATGAAAAGGGTGTTTATTTTACTGAGCTGATGTGAGAATTAAATAAAAATATGAAGTATAGAAAGCTTTTAGTACAATTCTGAGTACAAAGTAAAATGCTCGTTTTTATTGCAGTGTGGTGAGAATCCTGCTTCTGGAAACACTGAGGCACATAAGGAATGGGTGCCTATCAGAGCTGTGGCACAGTGTAGATTAATGCAGAGCTTCATACCTATAGTTGTACTTTGAAGCCCATTCTGAATCTTAGATGTCACATTTATATTAATATAAAGCATAATAATTATCTAAATGTAGAATTACATGTTTAAAATTACAAGATTACATCAACTGATATGTTTCATAGATTTTCCCTAGGGTTCTCTTTCCTGAACATTCTGTAATATATTAGTTAGTAAAGTCTTCTTGTCTTCCCTTATGATAAAACAAAAGAAGCGTAATAGTAAAGGGCTATAGCCTCAATCAAATGAGGAAATCCTAATGGGAACCAGGAATAAGGGACTGAACACTCTTCACATAAAATATTAATTATTTTAAAACAGAGTTGTTCTGTCAACAGCTGACTTTGAGTCCTTGATCGATCTCTCAGACCCCTGAATACTTTGATTGCACAGTTGACCTTATCACATTGTTAGGGTAAGTGCTATACAAAGGCACCTTCAGACCCTCCATTGCACATAGGTGGCCCCTGCAAACCCCTTGCCTGTGTGTGTTCTGGAGGTGCCACTAAACTTGGGGGCAGCATCAGGAGACACACTTGAAAAAAAAACCTTTTTACTCAGATTAAATGATTAACAAACTTTCCATTCCTTTTAACTCATTAAAGACATCCCTACCTGGGAATAGGAAACAGATTACATTCTCCAGTCAACAGCTGTCATTCTGTCATATCATCAGGTACCCCAGGGGCTGTTGCTACTTGAGGCATCCACAGAAACACAGCATTTTTTTCAGTATTGAAAGACCTGAA
Organism: Macaca thibetana thibetana; assembly: GCF_024542745.1. NCBI lineage: Eukaryota > Metazoa > Chordata > Mammalia > Primates > Cercopithecidae > Macaca > Macaca thibetana. The sequence goes on along the minus strand of NW_026089131.1, from coordinate 10,110 downwards.
AGATCGCAGTGCCTTCATATCAACTGTGAGACATGAAGTAATTTTCCCAAATCTACGACGTTAAGATATAGTGCAGTGAGGACCAGATGAAAGGTGTCCCATGATTTTCAACCATGGTTCCCTCCATCTCATTTACTCCTAAACACAGTCACTGCTGCAAACACTTACATTTGTCAAGTGGGAAATGAATGCTCTTACAAGGCTCCAACCTGTGAACACATCACTGACCAGCACAGAGCTGGGTCACAATAAAGACCCAATTAAAGTGTTTTACATGCAACTGGGTCAAACCTTCCAAGTACGAAATTAAAACAATCATTTAAAGAAGGAAATTGTTTCAGAAGGGGACCTTCATACAGCATTTCTGAGCAAAAAACTGATGATGCTATTGAACTCAGATGCTGATTGGTTCTCCAACACGAGATTACCCAATCCAGGAGCAAAGAAATTAGTAACTTACTCCCTATGTTTGGGACGTGAGTAGAGGGAGGTCATAGTTCTCCGTGAATGTGAGACTTGCCTGCGACCCTGGCACCTGGTCCTGTCCTGTTCTCCAGCACGGTGTGTCTTAGGCTCCCTGGAGGCTCCGGCATGGCACCTCTGACAGTGACGCTGATGGTGCTGAGCTCCCCACTGGCTTTGACTGGGGACACCCGACATAAGTGCACATTGTGGGTGCTGAGCTACTATAAGGTGGGTAAAGTAGGGTGCTAAATTTGTCACTGTGCCCAGGCCATGTCCCTTAAGAATTTGTGATGTTTTCAACAGGGATTTCCCATCTTTATCATTGGATCCCAAATTATTTCCACCACAAAAGGAGCTTGGCTACTTGCCCTCTCCATGAGACTGTGTAAGGGGCCTTTGTACAGGCCATTTCTTCTCAAATCTCCACCAATAAAACCTTCACATCCCATGTCCTCAGGGTCTTTAGAGGATTTAGAAATAAGGATGCTAAAATAAATTCCTCATACAGCACTTCCCTTTATTATGTTGACTTATGTCAGACAAAAGGAGGTTTTTTCTGAAAATTTTGTGGGAGTCAAGGGAATTCAAAGGGTCTCTCCTAGATGATCCTGGGTTATGTCCTCCACAGGACCTGTGGTGTTGGCCCCTCTTCCTCATATGTGAGGATGGACCCAGTGGCCACCCCGTTATCTCCTTTCTTTTCTTTCTGAACTCCAGTGTTTATAAAGCCTGTTTCCCTGAAGCGTATGTAGGTTTTTTGACAAAAGTCATACTTAGTGCTCTTTCTTTCTTAATGGAGAAAAATCCCTGGAGCTAAAGCCGAGATCTTTAGTACTTGGAGTCACCCTACAGACAAAGAATATCTATGAGGTATTCTTTGGTGCCTAAAGAACTTAAGGCATCCTCTGAAAACCTGGCCCAGGTTAGTGTTTATTATGAATCTTTTTTAACCTTTCTATACTGGCTTCTCCTACATCTCCTACATGCTCTAACTAGACTCCACAAGAAGAGATTCAATGAATGTAGGATAAATTATATGAAATTCTGTTTTGTAAGTCAAAAATAGTCAAATATCAGAAATTTGCTAAGGTTCAAACTATATACTCTGAGTGGAGTTACCGAGACAATGTGGACATTGTTTTCACGACCTTACCTCATAGGGCTGAAAGTCAATGAGCAAGTCTTGGAAACTCATTGTCTTACTCGGGTCTTGTCCTAAATTTTATAGTTCACCCATCATGCCCTTGGCTTTTCTTAATTAGCCATGTCTGCTTACCTCTTCCTCCAGTTTCTCTCTATTTTTCCCCAGCTATGTTGTCATTATTTCCTGAAATCCTTAAAGCTTACAAAGACCCAGAGCACTATGAGGTTCATCACAAGAGATAATTTCTTCTTCTTTTGAGACAGGGCCTGGCTCTGTCACCCAGACTCTAGTGCAGTGATGTGATAGAGGCTCACTGCAACCTCTGCCGCCAAAGCTCAAGTGATCCTCCTTCTTCAGCCTCCAGAGTAGCTGGGACTACAGGCAGGCAACCATACCCAACTAATTATTGTAATTTTGATAGAGACTGCGTTTTACCATATTACCCAGGCTGGTTTTAAACTCCTGGGCTCAAGTGATCCTCCTGCCTCCCAACATGCTAGCATTACAGATGTGAGCCACCATGCCCAGCCAGAAAGAGTTGAATCTTAACAAAAAAAAATTCTTTTTTCTTAAAATTACTGTTTCCTTGGCCGGGTGCAGTAGCTCATGCCTGTAATCCCAGCACTTTCAGAGGCTGAGGTGGGCGGATCACGAGGCCAGGAGATCGAGACCATCCTGGCCAACATGGTGAAACCCATCTTTACTAAAAATACAAAACCTAGCTGGGCGTCGTGGTGGGTACCTGTAATCCCAGCTACTCGGGAGGCTGAGGCAAGAGAATCACTTGAATTCGGGAGGCGGAGGTCGCCGTGAGTCCAGATCACGCCACTGCACTCTAGCCTGGCAACAAAGCTAGACTCCGTCCCAAAAATAAAAAAATAAAGAAAAAAAATAAAAAATTACTGTTTCCTTACGTGTGAATTCTTCTTCCAACTAGAAGGAGGAGAAAGAAGAAGGTTGCCTATATTTCTCACAGGGAAGAGAAGGGGTCTAGTGTGACCTCAGAATGAAAGAGTGCTGGACCTTGAGCCCCTTCTTGCTTTCCAGGATCCACACAGTGATCAGCTCCCAGAACTCTGGTTTATTCATATGAACCACAGTTATTTTTATCAGTAGCTACTGTATTCTGGGCTCCCTTCTGGTTCAAATCATTCTATTTGAGTAAGATAGAGTGGGTTGGTCCCTACACATGGAAGTTTACACAATCATAGAGGAGATAGACAATAATGCAAAAATCATTTAACAATGAAGAAAATTTCAGAGAGTCATCGTGCACAGAAGAAAATACATCAGGTTTATGGAAAGAGAGAATTGGATTCACCCAACTTTAGTTCATATGCTTAGGCAGCTCTACCTGAGAAAGTGACATTCAGCTGAGACAACAAAATAAGTAGGCAGTCATGTGAAGATCTAAGGGTCGAATGTTCCAGGGAGACACAATGGGGGGAAAACCCTGATGTCAGAATTTATGTGCAGGGACAGAAAGAAGGCTAGAGGGGCTGACATAGAGGAAGCAAGGAAATGGAGAGGCAGAAGATGAGGTAGGATGCAGAGAGGAAGTCAGGAGCCTCATCATATTAGGCCCTGGTGTTCATAGCTAAGAAATTTTAATTTTATTTAAACAGATATGGGAAGCTACTGGATGGTTACAAGGAGAGTCAATTTATATTCAATTTTTAAAACTAATTGTAGCTACTCTGTGGGGGTTGGATTGCTGGGGTTCACAGTGGTCAAGAAGCCTATTTAGGATCACAGCAGGGAATCCTCAGTGAAAACAGGCTCATGGCTTCCTGGTGTGCATTAGTGATATAAGAACAGTGAAAGAGTCTCCAACTCCCAGCGCGAGCAACACAGAAGACCGGTGATTTCTGCATTTTCAACTGAGGTACTGGGTTCATCTCACTAGGGAGTGCCGGACGATCAGTGCTGGTCAGCTGCTGCAGCCCGACCAGCGAAAGCTGAAGCAGGGCGAGGCATTGCCTCACTGGGAAGCACAAGGGGGAAGGGAATCCCTTTTCCTAGCCAGGGGAACTGAGACACACAACACCTGGAAAATTGGGTAACTCCCACCCCAATACTGCGCTTTAAGCAAACAGGCACACCAGGAGATCATATCCCACACCTGGCCGGGAGGGTCCCACATCCACGGAGCCTCCCTCATATGCTAGCCAAGGCACAGCAGTCTGTGATCTACCGGCAAGGCAGGCAGCGAGGGTCTGGGGGAGGGGCGCCCGCCATTGCTGAGGCTTAAGTAGGTAAACAAAGCTGCTGAGAAGCTTGAACTGGGTGGAGCTCACAGCAGCTCAAGGAAACCTGCCTGTCTCTGTAGACTCCACCTCTGGGGACAGGGCAATAACAAACGCAGCCAAAACCTCTGCAGACGCAAACGACTCTGTCTGACAGCTTTGAAGAGAGCAGTGATCTCCCAACACGGAGGTTGAGATCTGAGAAGGGACAGACTCCCTGCTCAAGTGGGTCCCCTGACCCCTGAGTAGCCTAACTGGGAGACATCCCCCACTAGGGGCAGTCTGACACCCCACACCTCACAGGGTGGAGTACACCCCTGAGAGGAAGCTTCCAAAGCAAGAATCAGACAGGTACACTCGCTGTTCAGAAATATTCTATCTTCTGCAGCCTCTGCTGCTGATACCCAGGCAAACAGGGTCTGAGTGGACCTAAGCAATCTCCAACAGACCTACAGCTGAGGGTCCTGACTGCTAGAAGGAAAACTATCCAAACAGGAAGGACACCTACACCAAAACCCCATCAGTACATCACCATCATCAAAGACCAGAGGCAGATAAAACCACAAAGATGGGGAAAAAGTAGGGCAGAAAAGCTGGAAATTCAAAAAATAAAGAGCGCATCTCCCCGGCAAAGGAGCGCAGCTCATCGCCAGCAACGGATCAAAGCTGGACGGAGAAAGACTTTGACGAGATGAGAGAAGAAGGCTTCAGTCCATCAAATTTCTCAGAGCTAAAGGAGGAATTACGTACCCAGTGCAAAGAAAAACTAAAAATCTTGAAAAAAAGTGGAAGAATTGATGGATAGAGTAATTAATGCAGAGAAGGTCATAAATGAAATGAAAGAGATTTGAAAAACCATGACACGAGAAATACGTGACAAATGCACAAGCTTCAGTAACCGACTCGATCAACTGGAAGAAAGAGTATCTGCGATTGAGGATCAAATGAAATGAAATGAAGTGAGAAGAGAAAACCAAAAGAAAAAAAGAAAAAAGAAATGAACAAAGCTGCAAGAATGTATGGATTATGTAAAAAGACCAAATCTACGTCTGATTGGGGTGCCTGAAAGTGAGGGGGAAAATGGGAACCAAGTTGGAAAACACTCTTCAGGATATTCATCCAGGAGAACTTCCCATTAACCAGGTAGGGCAGGCCAACATTCAAATCCAGGAAATACAGAGAATGCCACAAAGATACTCCTCGAGAAGAGCAACTCCAAGACACATAATTGCCAGGATTCACGAAGTGGAAATGAAGGAAAAAAATCTTAAGGGCAGCCAGAGAGAAAGGTCGGGGTTTTTACCCACACAAGGGGAAAGCCCAATCAGACTAACAGCAGATCTCTCGGCAGAAACTCTCCCAAGCCAGAAGAGAGTGGGGGGCCAATATTCAACATTCTTAAAGAAAAGAATTTTCCAACCCAGAATTTCATATCCAGCAAAACTAAGTTTCATAAGTGAAGGAGAAATAAAAATCCTTTACAGGATAAGCAAATGCTATAGAGATTTTGTCACCACTAGGCCTGCCTTACAAAGAGTACTGTGGTGTTTGTTGATCCTGAAGGAAGCACTAAGCACATGGAAAGGAACAACGGGGTACCTGCCATTGCAAAAACATGCCAAAATGTAAAGACCATCGAGGCTAGGAAGAAACTGCATCAAACTAACGAGCTCAAAATAACCAGTTAATATCAATAATGGCAGGATCAAGTTCACACATAACAATCTTAACCTTAAATGTAAATGGACTAAATGCTCCAATTAAAAGACACAGACTGGCAAACTGGATAAAGACGTCAAGGACTCATCAGTCTGCTTGTATTCAGGAGACCCATCTCACACGCAGAGACATACATAGGCTCAAAATAAAGGGATGGAGGAAGATTTACCAATCAAATGGAGAACAAAAAAAAAAGCGGGGTTGCATTACTAGTCTCTGATAAAACAGGCTTTAAACCATCAAAGATCAAAAGAGACAAAGAAGGCCATTACATAATGGTTAAAGGGATCAATTCAACAGGAAGAGCTAACTATCCTAAATATATATGCACCCAATACAGGAGCACCCCAGAATTCATAAAGCAAGTCCTTAGAGACTTACAAAGAGACTAAGACTCCCATACAGATAATAATGGGAGACTCAACACTCCACTGTCAACATTAGACAGATCAATCGAGACAGAAAGTTAACAAGGATATCCAGGAATTGAACTCATCTCTGCAGCAAGCAGACCTAATAGACTATCTATAGAACTCTCCACCCCAAATCAACAGAATATACATTCTTCTCAGCCACCACCATCGTACTTACTCCAAAATCGACATGTAATTGGAAGTAAAGCACTTCCTCAGCAAATGTACAAGAACAGAAATTATAACAAAAACTGTCTCTCAGACCACAGTGCAATCAAACTAGAATCAAGGACTAAGAAAACTCATTCAAAAACCGCTCAACTACATGGAAAACTGAACAACCTGCTCCTGAATGACTACTGGGTACATAACGAATGAAGGCAGAAATTAAAGATGTTCTTTGAAACCATGAGAACAAAGATACAACATACCAGAATCTCTGGGACACATTTAAAGCAGTGTGTTAGAGGGAAATTTATAGCACTAAATGCCACAAGAGAAAGCAGGAATGATCTAAAATTGACACTCTAACATCGCAATTAAAAGAGCTAGAGAAGCAAGAGCAAACACATTCGAAAGCTAGCAGAAGGCAAGAAATAACTAAGATCAGAGCAGAACTGAAGGAGTTGGGGGGGATAGACAGACACAAAAAAACTCTCCAAAAAAATCAATGAATCCAGGAGTTGGTTTTTTGAAACAGATCACACAAAATTGACAGACCGCTAGCAAGACTAATAAAGAAGAAAACAGAGAAGAACTCAAATCGACGCAATTAAAAATGATAACGGGGATATCACCACCGACCCACAGAAATACAAACTACCATCAGAGAATACTATAAACATCCTCTACGCCAAATAAACTGGAAAAATCTAGAAGAAATGGATAATTTCTTGGACACTTACACTCTTCCAAGACTAAACAGGAAGAATTTGAATCCTGAATAGGACCAATAGCAGGCTCTGAAATTGAGGCAATATATTATTAGCCTACAACCAAAAAAAGTCCAGGACCAGATGGATTCACAGGCCTGAATTCTACCAGAGGTACAAGGAGGAGTTGGTACCATTCCCTTCTGAGACTATTCCAATCAACAGAAAAAAGAGGGAATCCTCCCTAACTCATTTTATGAGGCCAACCACTCATCCTGATACCAAAGCCTGGCAGAGACACAACAAAAAAAGAGAATTTTAGACCAATATCCCCTGAAGAACATCGATGCAAAAATCCTCAATAAAATACTGGCAAACGGATTCAGCAAACACATCAAAAAATTTTATCCCACCATGATCAAGTGGGCTTCATCCCTGGGATGCAAGGCTGGTTGATCAACATTCGCAAATCAATAAACATAATCCAGCATATAAACAGAACCAAAGGGGGACAAGAACCACATGATTATCTCAATAGATGCAGAAAAGGCTTTTGACAAAATTCAACAGCCCTTCATGCTAAAAACGCTCAATAAATTCGGTATGATGGAACGTACCTCAAAATCATAAGAGCTATTTATGACAAACCCACAGCCCAATATCATTACTGAATGGGCAAAAACTGGAAAAATTCCTTTGAAAACTGGCACAAGACAGGGATGCCAGCTCTCTCACCAACTTCCTATTCAACATAGTGTTGGAAGTTCTGGCTAGGGCAATTAGGCAAGAGAAAGAAATCAAGGGTATTTAGTTAGGAAAAGAAGAAGTCAAACTGTCCCTGTTTGCAGAATGACATGATTGTATATTTAGAAAACCCATTGTCTCAGCCCAAAAATCATCCTTAAGGGCTGATAAAGCAAGTTTCAGCAAAGTCTCAGGATACAAAATTAATGTGCAAAAATCACAAGCATTCTTATACACCAGTAACAGACAAATCAGAGAGCCAAATCAGGAATGAACTTCCATTCACAATTGCTTCAAAGAGAATAAAGATACCTAGAATCCAACTTACAAGGGATGTAAAGGACCCTCTTCAAGGAGAACTACAAACCCCCCACTGCTGAGCGAAATCAAAGAGGACACAAACAAATGGAAGAAACATACCTTGCTCAATGGATAGGAAGAATCAATATCGTGAAAATGGCCATACTGCCCAAGGTAATTTATAGATTTCAATGCCATCCCCATCAAGCTACCAATGAGTTTCTTAACAGAATTGGAAAAAAACTGCTTTAAAGTTCATATGGAACCAAAAAGAAAGAGGGGGGGCCCGCATCTCCAAGACAATCCTAAGTCAAAAGAACAAAGCTGGAGGCATCACGCTACCTGACTTCAAACTTACTACAAGGCTACAGTAACCAAAAAACAGCATGGTACTGGTACCAAAACAGAGATATAGACCAATGGACAGAGACAGAGTCTCAGAAATAATACCACACATCTACAGCCATCTGATCTTTGACAAACTGAGAGAAACAAGAAATGGGGAAAGGATTCCCTATTTAATAAATGGTGCTGGGAAAATTGGCTAGCCATAAGTAGAAAGCTGAAACTGGATCCTTTCCTTACTCCTTATACGAAAATTAATTCAAGATGGATTAGAGACTTAAATGTTAGACTATTACCATAAAAATCCTAGAGGAAAACCTAGGTAGTACCATTCAGGACATAGGCATGGGCAAAGACTTCATGTCTAACAACACCAAAAGCAACGGCAGCAAAAGCCAAAATTGAACAAATGGATCTCATTAAACTAAAGGAGCTTCTGCACAGCAAAAGAAACTACATCAGAGTGAACAGGCAACCTACAGAATGGGGGGAGAAAATTTTTGCAAATCTACTCATTGACAAAGGGCTAATATCCAGAACCTACAAAGAACTCAAAACAAATTTACAAAGAAAAAAACAAACAAACCCCATCAAAAATGTGGGCAAAGGATATGAACCAGGACATTTCTCTAAAGAAGACAATTCATACAGCCAACAGACACATGAAAAAATGCTCGTCATCACTGGGCATCAGAGAAATGCAAATCAAAACCACAATGAGATACCATCTCACATCCAGTTAGAACGGCGATCATTAAAAAGTCAGGAAACAACAGGTGCTGGAGAGGATGTGGAGAGAAATAGGAACACTGTTACACTGTTGGTGGGATTGTAAACTAGTTCAAACCATTATGGAAAACACTATGGCGATTCCTCAAGGATCTAGAACTAGATGTACCATATGACCCAGCCATCCATTACTGGGTATATACCCAAAGGATTATAAATTATGCTGCTATTAAAGACACATGCACACGTACTGTTTATTGCAGCACTATTCACAATAGCAAAGACTTGGAAATCAACCCAAATGTCCATCAGTGACAGATTGGATTAAGAAAATGTGGGCACATATACACCATGGAATACTATGCAGCCATCAAAAAGGATGATTTAGTGTCCTTTGTAGGGACATGGATGCAGCTGGAAACCATCATTCTTAGCAAACTATCACAAGAATAGAAAACCAAACACCGCATGTTCTCACTCATAGGTGGGAACTGACCAATGAGATCACTTGGACTCAGGGAAGGGGAACATCACACACGGGGCCTATATGGGGAGGGGGAGGGGGGAACTATTCACACAATCCCGGGGCTATCATGGGGAGGGGGGAGGGGGGGAGGGATTGCTTGCATTGGAGTTATAACCTGATGTAAATGATGAGTTTGATGGGTGCAAAGCACACCAACATGCACAAGGTAGTACATATGTAACAAACCTGCACGTTATGCACATGTACCCTACAACTTAAAGTATTATAATAATAAATAAATTTTTAAAAAATCCTCTACAAATAAAAGTATACTCCAGAAGTCCAAAAAAAAAAAAAAAAAAAAAAGAAAGGTGCACATATTACACCCTGGGACTACTATGCAGCCATAAAAAAAGTATGAGTTTGTGTCCTTTGTAGGGGACATGGATTGCAGCCTGGAAACCAATCATTCTTAGCAAATATCAAGAAACAGAAAACCAACACGCATGTTCTCACTCATAGGTGGGAATGAACAATGAGATCACTTGGACTCAGGAAGGGGAACAACACACCACCGGGGCCTGTCATGGGGAGGGGGGAGGGGGGGAGGGATTGCATTGGGAGTTATACCTGATGTAAATGACGGAGTTGATGGGTGCGGCACACC
>NW_026089130.1:0-11614 GCF_024542745.1 Macaca thibetana thibetana | reverse complement strand
ATGCTCAGTGCAGAGAGGAAGAAGCAGGTGGTCCCTGCAGCTGGAAGCCCTGCTCCCACCCCAGCTGCTTTGCATGTCCCTCCCAGCTGCCCTACCTTCCAGAGCCCATATCAATGCCTGGGTCAGAGCTCTGGGGAGGAACTGCTCAGTTAGGACCCAGAGGGAACCATGGAAGCCCCAGTGCAGCTTCTCTACCTCCTGCTACTCTGGCTCCCAGGTGAGGGGAACATGAGGTGGTTTTGCACATTGCTGAAAACTCCTGACACCTCTCTGCTCAGCAAGAATATAATTAAAATCAATGTAGATCAACAAGTTTGGCACTACTCAGACAGAGTGGGTTTGATCTAGATTATTTGAGTGTATTTCTGTTTTTCTTTCCAATCTCAGATACCACCGGAGAAATTGTGTTGACACAGTCTGCAGCCACCTTGGCTTTGTCTCCAGGTGAAAGAGCCACCCTCTCCTGCAGGGCCAGTCAGAGCGTTAGCAGGTACTTATCCTGGTACCAGCAGAAACCTGGGCAGGCTCCCAGGCTCCTCATCTATGGTGCATCCAGCAGGGCCACTGGCATCCCAGACAGGTTCAGTGGCAGCAGGTCTGGGACAGACTTCACTCTCACCATCAGCAGCCTGGAGCCTGAAGATGTTGCAGTTTATTTCTGTCAGCAGAGTAATAAACTGGCCCTCACACAGTGATTCGACCTGAAACAAAAAACCTCAACAAATCATCAGTGTTTACTGATTATACCAGCTGCTTCCTTTACTGACAGCTAGTGTGTTGGCCACACAGTTTTAGCATCTCTGCTCTATTTGGACATTTTGTGGTTCTAAAAAAAAAAATCCTTGAACAATTTGCACTTTGATTCTTGGACTCTCTTCAACTGAGGCACCAGAATCCCAGGTTTCCAGAAATAATGTCTCACTGTGTGAATCCTTAAATAGCCCCAGTGGTTCTTCACTTTCCCAGTAGAAATAGCTCAGTGCATGCTGCACTGCTCCATTCGAATTCTACAACATTCTAAGTAGTAGAAAATTCTATTTATTTATGCAAATAGTTGACTCAGTAAAAGCTGTTCATGCGAAGATACTACCATGGCTGAATAAATCCCATTCTTTTTCTGTCTTCAGGCTATCAACATTTCAGTGGCAATTGGTTATTGTGAAAACTTTGGCCATTGAAAAGTGATCTAAATTATTTCTTCAATTTTCTTTAAGATTCAGTAGCTTGTAAAAGGATTAAAGTCTGTAAAAAATAAAGTACATACTAGAAAAGGAAGAAATGGACTATTCCTAATTGACGTCTGCAAATGACCAAGTAGAAAGAGGGATAGAAGCAGTTGTTTTCATTAGTTTTCGTCCTTCCAAAAAGGATTTCATTGATCATATACATTTATTACTACCTATAAGACATGTTGACATTATGTAACATCTGCTATGAATCAGTGAGGGTACATCTTATTTGTATTGTTCTTGCCAAAAATTAAAGCTGTGAATTAAATCAAGAGTAAACATCATACAAACTCAATTGGGAGGACATTCTTCAACATAACTGGCCAGTAATCTTCAAAAGTTTCACGGCCGTGAACGAGAAACAAAAGTGAAAAACTGTCAAAGATTTAAAGATATTAAGGGCAAGATGAGCAAATAAAATAAAGAAACTTGAATTTTATCTTGTAATATAAAAAAAAGGGATTAATGGGAAAATCAGTGAAATCCATATGGTATTTTAAAGGAGTTAACTAATAACATTATATCTATATTCATCTCACGGTTGTGATACTTACACTGTGATTATGCATGATGCTGACATTAGAGCAAGCTGGAGGAGGAGTCTATGTGAAGCATCTTTCCTATATTTTAAAAATTTTAAGTTTAAAAATATTTCCAAATAAATTAAAAACTCGTACAAACACACAGGAAACTAAAAATATAAGAAAAAGATGTTTTTTAAAAAAGTCCGCAAGTTTCCTCCTATTTTGCACCTTTTCCTATGTCTGATTCTCATCTCGATTAAAGACAGTCATAGCTCTCATTATGTCGAGTGTAATCACTAATTTGCTCAGTTCTAAGAAGGCAACTTAAAAATTGATAGTGTGTTCCTTCATGACTGTGAAATCTAGGGATCAGGGTTCTCTATTTGTGAAGACCTTGGTTTCTCTTTAAACTGAGGGTGCAGAGTTCAATTTCTCCAATAGAAAATTACTTGTGTTAGTCCTTAATCTTATTCCACTTCAGGGTGGCTATTATGTTCATTTAAATGTATTTGAGAAGGCATCTCTGTTTATGGCATCACAAAGAGTGTAATACATCTTCTCTGCAAAAATCAACAACGAACACACATACAAATGTAAAGCTAAAAATTAAAGCTATTTCAGCACTGAAAATTAGCAAAGCATAAAATAATTAAAGATGTATATTCTTTATAGAAAAAAGAAGTACTAGTGTTTTGAGGAAGGACAGAAAAACTCTGTAGCCTGTTGCCTGTGACAGCACCCTTCTACCCTCAGCTCAGTCAGCATGAATTACAGAACTGAAGCCTTACCAATATGAGCATAGCAAATAAAACTAGCAGCTTGCTGCCAAAGGGGGTGGACTTGAGTAAAGCCAAGGAGTGGAGTAAATTTCTTCAGTGTTTCCGGTTAAACATGGAGAACTTTATAAAAAATAAACAGAAAAAGCCCACAGCTTTGCTAGTGCAAGATGGTGCCTTGTGTGGGACAAGTAGTACATCTGCTGACAGTAAATAGCAGATTTCTGGATAAGACAGAGCCATATTGCTGAAACAATCTCTGTACACATTCCTGGTGACTTAGTAGCTATATATTCTAGGGATGAGACCCAGGAGTGCCTGGTGCAAAGTAAAACCAGAGGGAGGTAAAAGCTAGCTGCATTTTGCTTGTGTTTTTTAAACTACACACAGATGGATTGACAGAAGATAGATGTATAAGCTCCAGATATTTGAGCAAAACTTCTTCTCAAATCCTTGTTGACCACTAAGCTGTGCAGATACATGTGTGGTTCCTATAAATTCAAACTAAAGATTAATCTTAAGAATAAAAAGAAGCAGAGATATCAGTGGTCAAACACCATGTGAGATACAGATTTTTCAATATCAAGCATTGAAAATACATTTAATATTTCTAATCCACTCACTATTATAGCCCAACCTACCCTATCTTAAATGTGCTCAGAACACTCACATTAGCTTACAGTTGGGCAACATTATCTAACACAAAGCTTATCTTACAATCAAGTGTTGAATATCTTAGGTAATTTATTGGATACTATACTGAAAGAGAAAATAGAATAGTGGTAGGAATACTAGAAGTACTATTTCTACTTGAATGCATATCACCCACACACCATCTCAAAGTGAAAAAATTATAACTCCAACTCCCATAAGTCAGGTACTATCAGTCAGTTCAGACAAGTAACTAACAAGAAAATTTAAAAATGCTCAGAAAAACTAAGCAAATTCAAGGCCTGACATGGTGGCTCAAGCCTGTAATCCCAGTACTTTGAGAGACTGATGCAGAAGCATCTCTTGAGGCCAGGAGTTTGAGACCAGGCTATAAAAATGGTGACATCCTTGTCTTTACAAAAGTTTTTTAAAAAGAGCAGAGAGTGGTGGCATTTACCTACATCCCAGCTACTCAGGAGAATGAAGCTGGAGGATCACTGGAGCCCAAGAGGTCGAGGCTGCAGTGAGCTATGATCATACGACCACATTTCAGCCTACATGACAGAGACCCTGTTTCTAAACAAAGTTAAATTTAAATTTAAAAAACTGATAATCTAAAGAGAAATACTGTAATATATTATCAAAAATGTACAGTTTACAGTTTAAAAAATCCTGAAAAAAAACCAGAGAAGTATGAACTATATTGAAGGAACAAAAATAAAGCAACTACAATAATAACAACAGAAAACAGTCAATGAAAGCTGATTCTAACTTTTCCTAAATATTGACTTTAGCAAAGACTGCAAGGCAGTTAATATGCAGATGTTCAAATAGTTATTTTTAAAACTAGGATCATTGACATAAAAAATAAAACATTTAAAAAAGATTCAGCAAATAGGGCCTCAAGAAAAGAAATGGGAAGTATTAAAAAATGGACAAATAGAAACTCTAGAAATGAAAAGTACAATAACCCAATTTAAATATTTGTTAGCTAGGTCTAATTGCAATTTGAGATGGCAGAACAATCAGTTAATTTGAAAATAGAGGAATAGAAATTATTGAGTCTAAAGAAAACGTTTAGAAAAAATGGTAGAAGATTTCAGGGATTTAGAGCTCAGAGTAAAAGATACCAACAAATGTATAATGGAAGTCACAAAGAAGGAGAGACAGAGAAAGTGACTGAAAAAGTATTTGGAGAAATAATGACAAAAACTTTTTAAAATTAATAAAAAAATATTCTCAGATGAAAAAATTCAGTAAAATCCTTTTAGATAATCAATAGAAATTTATAACTGAACTCCTTATATTAAAATTTTGAAAGACAAAGAGAAAATCTTCATTGCATCAAGAATGAAAGCAGACACTATATACGGAGAAACAACATAGCCATTGGCTAAGTTTTCGTCAAGACCAATAGAGGATAGAAGCAGTGAAATGACATATTTAAATACTGAAAGGAAAAAAAAAAGGCAACCAGGAAATCTATATCCAGTGAAAATATCCTTTGAATCTAAAGAAAAAACAAAAAAAATTATTTAATAAACAAATTAGATTCATTCGTAACAGCTATGTCTTTTAAGACATTTGAGAGAAAATCCTTCAGAATACCAGGAAATGACATCAGACAGGACCTTGGTTCCACTGGAAGAAATGAAGGCCTCGAAATAATAAGGAACAATACTAAGGCTAAAAAGATAAAAAATACCCTTAGTGCTATTTATGTAAAGTTCAGGACAGGAAAACCTAAATGATTGTGTAGATGTCAGAAAGACAGTTACTTTTGCTGGGTGGGAGGGGTGAAAACCGACAAAGATGGTCCATGAGGGAAGCACAAGGGAATGTGAAATACTCTATCATTCCATCCAGACAATGAATTACACATAAACTTTTTTCAGTTGCACATTCAAGATGTGTGAACTTTACTCTGGCCGTTTTATCAATTGAAAAAAACAAAAACAAACAGACAAAAAAATACCAAACTTAGACAGTTTCCCCCGTACCAGTATTCACAGCCAAGAGCCCAGACTAATTTGGAATATTATTATTATCACCACTTCTTTATCCTATTTGAAGCTTACACTTTTCATCCAGCTACAGTTTCACAGCTCCACCTCTGGCCCATTCTTTTGGAAGACCCCATAGCCATAGGGCAGGTAATACCTATGGAAGACTCATAAATGACATGATTGTTGGGTATTTAGTAGAAAACAAGTTGTATGTATCACATACTGCTCTATGCAGAGGGTACAATACATGTCAGTGAGAGAGTCCCTGTAGCAAAGAAAAGAAGTGTGAACTAGAGCTTCAGAATGTGATCCAGTTTTTAGAGTTCATCCGAAGAACACAGATCAAGGTGTCCTCTCATCTGGGCATGGGAAAGTGAAATGTCTGCAGGTTCTCCCCAGATCAGCGGCCCGTGGCTTTGGAGACGAGTACATGAAACTCACATTTGTTCACATCCACAGTCACTTGCTGGCTTCACCCATAGGAATGATGGTCTGGCTTCCCAGTTACTTAGAAACTGTGCACACAGGGTGTCAGTTCATAAAATGACAATTGAAACAGTGACTTTGGTTAAATGTATATCAGTAGTTACATTCTGGAGGGAAAAATCAGCAGAGCGGATATATTTTAATATCAAATTAGAAATCATAGCCTTGTGACTTCTTTCTTTTCCCATAGCATTCCCAGATTTTACCTCTCTTGATTTCCGTTAAAGCATAAAAAATATTTAATTCATTTTTCTCACAACAGAAGCCTCCACCTTCCCCTTGGCTCTTTCCACCCCACTGCACCCACCAGGGGATTTGCATACTGTCTGCTAGGGAGGACCTTTCCCTGTGAGTCTGAGATAAAAGCTCAGCTCTAACCTTGACTTGACTGATCTGGACTCCTCAGTTCACCTTCTCAAAGTGAGGTTCCCTGCTCAGCTCCTGGGGCTGCTGATGCTCTGGGTCCCTGGTAAGGACAGAAGGGAGAAGAGGGAAGAGAATGGGGTGAAAGGGTGAGCCCTGGGGGCCTCACTGCCTCCCATGTGTGTCCTGTCCTCATGTTAGATGCATCTTGTTCTCCAGGATGGGGCATGTGATGTCTAGATCTGTGAGTGAGGAAGATTCCGGAAGGAGCAAGGACATGCATTTTAGTGAAAGCTGTGACATAGAAAGAGGGGAATGGGGTAGGTGACTTCTAGAGGCCCCTTTGTGCCTTGCAAATCTTGGTTCTTTTTAAACCTGTATGTTTTGGGAGTATTAATCATAACCACACACACAAAATACTTTAGAAAAGCATAAATAACAGACAGAAAATGATTAAAATGGCTCACAATGTTTGCACATAACCTTGCACTTCTCTCTTATTATTTCAGGATCCAGTGGAGATGCTGTGATGACCCAGCCTCCACTCTCCTTGCCCATCACCCCTAGTGAGCCGGCCTCCATCTCCTACAGGTCCAGTCACAGCCCCCTTCACAGTAATGGATACACCTATTTGAATTGGGACCTACAGAAGCCAGGCTAACCTCCATGGCTCCCGATTTATTTGATTTCCAACCAGGACCCTGGAGTCCTGGATAGGTTCAGTGGCAGTGGGTCAGTGGCAGATTTCATGCTTAAAATCAGTAGGGTGGATGCAGAGGATGTTGGGGTTTATTACTGCCAGCAAAGTACACATTATCCTCCCACAATGGGACAGTCCTGAACACAAACCTCCCTGCTTGCTGTGGCCCAGCTGCACAGATGTGTTGTTTCTGTAGAGAGCAGGCACTGTGGATTCTCTTAGATGCCTAAAGAGGAAGATGTTGGAGAACACAGAGGACTTGGTGCAGCTGAGGGCTCATGACCACAAATTTCTTAGCTACACCTCAGGCACCACATTTCTCTTCTCTCATGTCTCATTGCTCAGAGCGCAGGTGGACCTCCTCCATTCTGCAGACTCTGTCATGCAAAGGCTGCTGCAGCTGATAGGAACTTAAAATCCTGTATTTCCTGGGAAGAATAACAGAGTTGAGACATCCCTGCCTGGCATTCAGGCCTGGGCCCTGATGTCACTGCAAGCTCCTGAGGAAGTGCTGCATCACACAGACCTCTAGGTCCTTAGTGATTCCAAGGTTAGAGAAGTTCATGTCCAGATAAACCTTAGGTCATATCACACATTCCAGTTCAACCCAGCAGGACATAGGTGAGCTTCCAAGAGTTGATTCTGCTTCTGTCATTTACCTACGAATAATTTGAGAGAGAAATTATAATACACTAAATGTGTATTAAGCAGTAATAAGTTGAGGATGTCTGCTGTATAATACATTTGCATATTTAGCAAGTTAATATAAGAAAAAACTATAACTAAACTGATTAATTCAAATGAAAGCATGAATCAAGAAAATCGGAGGAAACAAGGTGGTAGGTTTCACCTTAACTTTACAAATAATTGCATCATAAATAAACAAATTTTTCCAAGTAAATCATAAAATTATCAGACAAGATTAAAATCAAAGATGTGTGCTACTCATAAAATATACACCATAGTAAGAATATAGAATGGCTTTGAAAATGAAAGGATGATAAGTACATATCATGCAAAAACTGAGCAAAAGAAATTGGTTGTGACTTTAATGCAAGAGATAAAAATGGGCGTTTCCTAACAATAAATGGGTAAATCCATCAAGAAGCCATTAAAATTCAAAATTTCTCTAAATCCTGTATTAGTTTGTTTTCGCCCTGCTGATAAAGACATACCTGTGACCGGGCAATTTACAACAAAAAGTGATTTAATGGACTTAGAGTTCCACATGGCTGGGGAGGCCTTACAATCATGGTAGAAGGAGGAGCAAGTCACATCTTACATGGATGGTGGCAGACAGAGAGAGTTTGTGTAGGGCAACTCCTCTTTATAAAACCTGTGGTTATATAAATTCCCACAACCTGTGGGAAATTGAGATGAGATTTGGGTGGGTACAGAGCCAAACCATATCATTCTGACCCTGACCCCTCACAAATATCATGTATTCACATTTCAAAACAAATCATGCCTTTCCAGCAGTCCCCCATAGTCTCAGCTTATCTCAACATTAACTCAAAAGCCCCTGCTATGTTGGGACTAATATCATCCTCTCCCCCTCTGAATATTACGAACAATATCACAGGGGGGTGTACACCTCACGCGATATTGGGAGTAACATCACGCTCTCCCCCACTCGTATTACGAATAATATCATAGGGGGGGTTTACATCCTCCGCGATATTGGGAGTAATATCTTCTCCCCACCTGGATGTTACAAACAATATCACAGGGGGGTGTACACACAAGTTGCTTATGATATTGACAGTAGTATCATCTCCTTTCTCCCACTGGATATTACAGATGATATCACAGGGGGGTGTACACCCTTCTCAATATTGGGAATATTATCATCCCCTCCCGCCCCAGATATTACGAACAATATCACAGGCAGCTGTACACAAAAGCCATTTACAATATTGAAAGTAATATCATCTCCTCTCTCCCCCGGATATTGCCAACAATATAATGGGGGATGTACACCCCCCGCAATATTGAGAGTAATATCATCCTCTCCACCCCTGGATGCTACTAACAATGTAACAGGGAGCTGTACACACAAGATCTGGAAACAGGCTCATAATTGCAGAAAACGGGCCCACCTGATGGATTCTTCCTCCGCTCTTTTAGCTAATTCTTCTGTGGAACATGGGATCCTGGGCTACATAACTGCTTCAGGTGGGCCTGATCATCCTGCCTCTGGTACTAGTTTTCCTTGGCCCAGTGAAATCTATTCTGGCTCTGGCTCAATGATGTTGCTTTGAGACTGTGTTAGTCAAGGTGCTTCATCAGTCTGACAAGATACACCTCCGCCTCCAGTTCAGGGTGGTTGGTGGGCATATAAAATGGAATAGCTTTCTAAGGGGGATGTCTGGGTTTGGGGATGACTTCACTACAGTCCTCCGATGGTCCTGGACTCACTTGGTTTTCCCCACTCTCTTTCTTACACTTCTCAAGAATAATTGTAGAATGTGTTGGAAATGTAACATTCTGAAACAGGGAGGGGCTGGTCAGAGCAGCCTGGCCTCTGTTCCAGCTCCCTCTAGCACTGTCCTCCTGTATTTAAGTCCTCCAGTACTTTAGTTCCATGTGTCCTGTGACACTGGGATATAAAACCCAGGGCATCTTCTATGATGTCTTTCAGTCCAGACATATTCCCTGACATACTCTGTCACAAATAAGGAACAGAAAACTATCACTTCATGATAGCCTCATTGTTTAACTTTGCTAAAATAGGTAATTATTTGGTTGCCCTTGTGTGTATTGGCAAGGGGGAACCCTGCATGACCATAGCTTTAGGTTTCACTTTTAGAATATTCCTATATATTCTACTTGAGGAAACGAGTAAAGGCATCCACTCCTGTGTATCAGGCCCTGTGGTCAGCAGGGTCTAAAATTGCATGAGTGGGAACCCATGTAACCCAGCTCTGTTCCTGTGAATTATAAGAGTGGTTGCTCCTATTTCTGCCCTAGGGCTTCCTAAACCATTGCTTCATGTTAACATGGTCATCAGTTTAAAGATTCAGCACATATTGAAGGATAGTGTCTGAAGTCAGTAAAAGGTCATACCCAAATGGACTTTCTTGGGTGAAATATTTGATAGGACGAATAGATGCCATGATCTTGTGTCTATTATTTCATTCCTTTTCCCACATAGTAGTGCCCTGATTATGAAAGATTCCCCATATCAATAAACATACATTCTCTGAGCATTGTAATAGTCAATTATAGGTCAGTAGAAAAGACAAACATTTATCTAGAATACAGAAGAATCCTAGTACAAATGTGTTACAGCCACCTCCACGGAAAGTGATCCAATATGCCAAATTATTACCAAATGTCTGACGGTATTTGTTTCTGCTGTGGGGAGTCAGGTACCCAGAAGTGGCAATAGTTGGATCAGCACAGGTAACAATGGTCATGGGAAGGTATGACTCATTTGTTGCACACGTGCCCACCACGTCACCATGGCTGCTTTGTATAAAAATGTATTATGCAAATACTGTGGGAGTTAAGAGAAAAGCCTTGTTTCAGTTGGTCTGTCTAGAGGGGGATGAGTCTTGAGTATGGGTGGTTTGTTGATGCCTCACCTATGGCAGATGTTCTCTGCTGTTTTGATTCAATAAACAAAATTCTGCACCCAAAATTTCCTACTCACAGGAGTGCATTCACATGTCTCTTCTCTAGAGCTACTTGTCTCTGATATTCCAATCTCCTTTATCTTTTTTCTTTTCTTTTTTTTTTTTTTTTTTTTTTTTTGAGACGGAGTCTCACTCTGTCACCCAGGCTGGAATGCAGTGGGCCCCCCCCCCCCCCCCCCCCCCCCCCCCCCCCCCCCCCCCCCCACCCCCCCCAAAACCCCCCCCCCCCCCCCCCCCCCACACCCCCCCCCCCCCCCCCCCCCCCCCCCGATCTCAGCTCACTGCAAGCTCCACCTCCTGGGTTCAGGCCATTCTCCTGCCTCAGCCTCCTGAGTAGTTGGGGACTACAGGCGCCCCCCACACAACGCCCGGCTAATTTTTTGTATTTTTAGTGGAGAAAGGGTTTCACTGTGTTAGCCAGGATGGTCTCGATCTCCTGACCTCGTGATCCGCCCAGACCTCGGCCTCCCAAAGTGCGGGATTATAGGCGTGAGCCACCGCACCGAGCCCCAATCTTTTTTTTTATCTAGGACATTACCCAACCAGCTTTCCAGGAATCCATGTATATAATTAACTCACCATTTTTTCTAGCCACATTAGTTTGATTTACCGTGTGTCCTGCTCAACTACCTTCTGACTTCAGGTAAAATTTCAGTCACCCACCCATGATTGTGGCCATAGTGTGGGAGGAAATTCACTTTTATTTACACAAATGTATGTGCAGATTCATTCAAGAAGAAGCCTAGCTTTTTGTTTTGTCATTGTGGTTTTGTTTTGTTTGTTTTTGTTTTTATGTTTTTTCCCCTCAGGAATTAAGCTGAAAGGAAAATCCTTGAGGTCATTGAACATTAGCGTAAGAAAGGAGCATTACAGGGGAAACTGGAACACCTGTCATTCTAAGGGAAGCATGTTCTCTCTGAATCTTGCTTTCACCCCAATTCTGAAGTACAATCTTCACTGTAATATTGAGTAGTTCTGAGCATCAACTGGACATAGAAATTGTTGAGACCTAAAATTCTCAGTGTATGAGGGGCAGCTTAGTCACATAGCTACTTATTTCCTTATTTGCATGTCTACTAGGATCCTGAGATATTCTGATAGCTGCATTTTAAACAGAGAATTGTTTGTGTGTTTGCTTTCTGTGCATTACATAGTCCTCCTCTCAAGAACCCCAGAGATTGACGCTGTGAATCTTTCTTGGAGCTTGGCAAGAGAGTTCAGCGTCCCATCTAATACAGATG
>NW_026089129.1:0-11688 GCF_024542745.1 Macaca thibetana thibetana | reverse complement strand
GAGGCTACCAAAAATAAAGAAAAAGAGGACAGGGACATGCCTTTTTTGTCTTTTATACCAAATTATAACAGGTCCAGGCAGAGAAGACACACATTTTTTTTTTTTAAATTGTGTTCTACTATTCAGAGTTTCCTGTATCCACCAGGGGAGAAAAAAAGTAAGTAGAAACAAGCACAGACATAGAGATTTTTTACAGTGTATACTAAAGGGGTCAGATTATACACAATATTTTATGCCTTACTTTTTTTACTGAATATATCTTAGAAGTTTTCACATGCTCTATGGAAAGAATGGCTGCATTTTTTTGGTCCACAACTGTTATAAAATGTACACTATAATTTTTATTTAACCAACTCTTTATTGGTGGACATTAAGAATGGAGGAATGTTTCAACAAGGGCAACAATCAACAGTATCAAAATACTGCAGAGGGGTCATTTTGGGGACTAAGAAGGGAGCCACCGGTTTTGGCAACTGGGAGATAAATTTTAGCGCCATGATGAAGGCAGAATCCAGATTATAATGAGCTCAGTGAAAAAAGGTGAAGACTTGTAGCTTATTCTCTCGATAAACTAGGCTATGGTAAACTGGCAGAGGCTCTAAGAGTGGGAGGTGAGTTGTTTTCTCTTTCATGTAAATGTATTTACTTTTTAAAACACTAGACCAATTTTGTATGCTACTTCATTTAACTTTATGAACATGTTTATGTATGTATCTCATGTAATGTTTTAGACACTGAAAAATAACTCATTCTGCTATTATAAAACTATTATCTTTAGATGTTCAGAAGCAACTTCCTAAAAGGAGGTAGCAGTATTGGAGCTATGTCTATCATTCGTTCCCATCAACCCCCTTGCTGGAGATGTAAACATGTGTCCATCAAGCCTTTAATTTTTACCTCTTATCTTCATGGCTCTCCAGACAAAACTTAACTCTTTTTTTTTGTATTTGTATATGTATATTTATAGGTATGTCTATATCTAGAGAGAGGGAGAGTCTTGCTTTGTTGCCCAGGCTGATCTCAAACTCCTGGGCTCAAGCAATCCTCCCACCTTGGCCTCACAAAGTGCTGGGATTAAAGGCGTGATCCAGTGTCCCCAGCCTCAGCCTTCACTCTTAAAATATCTTCAGACCGATGTTCTTCTGTTCTAATTTTTAGAATAGATGTGTTTAAACCAACTCTAACTTATTTTGACAAATAAGTTAGAATACCATCTTTTCCTTACACCAAATTCTCGTTTGCATGACTCTGGTTCTAAACTTCCATTGCCTTTATCTGTCTGGCCCAGGGCTGGTCCACAGTATTTTATTTAATATCTGGTTGAGAGTCTATACTTTATTACTTTTTTAAATTTACTCTTCTAAACAAACTTTAGAGTTACTTTGGCAAGTGCCAAAAATAAATCTGCTGGAATTTGTACTGAAATTTGTAAATATATATGTACACACTCACTACTTTTTTTTTTTTTTTTTTTAGACAGAGTCTCACTCTGTCATCTAGGCTGGAGTTCAGAGGCATGATCTCAGCTCACTGCAACTTCTGAATCCCAGGCTCAAGTGATCCTCCCAGGAGTAGTTGGAACTACAAGTGTGTGCCACAGACACACAGCTAATTGTCATCTACCCACCTCAGCTTCCCAAACTTTTGGGATTACACATATGAGCCACTGTGCCCAGCAGAAATTACATTTATAAATTAATATGAAGACATGGTGATAACTAACATATTTATAACATGAAATCTGCTCATCCAGGAACATAGAATGCAAATCTTTGATTCCACTCAGCAAAATTTTGTCATGTCCTTGATAAAAGTCCTGCACATCTAAGTTTATTCCTAGATATTTAATTTTTGCTGAAATACCTGAAAATATATTTCATCACTATATCTTCTATGTGATTATAGCTAACATTTGGGAAGGCTATAGGTTTTTATATAAAAGAGCTTTTAACCAGTAATCTTAAAAACTGTTTTTTTTCAGTTGTTTCCTTTGGATATTTTTAGGTAAACAATCATGCTGACTGAAAATAATGATTGTTATTTTTATATAAAGACTATGACATCATGGGGAAATACAGTAAATACTTTTTAAAAGAATATAAAAGGGTCAGGCGCAGTGGCTTATGCCTGCAATCCCAGCACTTTGGGAGGCTGAGGCAGGCAGATCACGAGGTCAGGAGATTGAGATCATCCTGGTTAGTACGGTGAAACCCTGTCTCTAATAAAAAATACAAAAAATAGCCGGGCATGGTGGTGGGTGCCTGTAGTCTCAGCTACTGGAGAGGCTGAGGCAGGAGAATGGTGTGAACCCAGGAGGGGGAGCTTGCAGTGAGTTCAGATCACACCACTGCACTCCAGCCTGGGTGAAAGATCGAGACTCCATCTCAAAAAAAAAAAAAAAAAAAAAAAAAGCATAAAACTATACACAATACAACCTCAGCTATTTAAATATATGTATAAAAGTTATGTATTTTACCAGCAAAGAAAAAACATATACTGATAGAAAACTGGCCCAGTTCAACTGTCAATAGTGGTTATATTAGTAGAGAAATTATGGAGACTTTAATTTCTTTCTTTTTTTTCTTTTCTGACTTTATGAATTTTCTCAACAATGGTTGCCTTTATGAGTTTTAAAATAAAAAAAGTTTTTAAAATTTTTCCAACATGAAAAGTTGTATTTTTCTTTATAACTAAAATACAAAAACAAAAACTTCCTATTTGAATACCTTTGACTTCTACTGCAGACGTACAGACCCCCTTGAAAGAAACGGGAACTTCCCTCCCACATAGTTCTGGTGTCATTCTCCCATCCTACCCTGCCCTTCACTTCCACCTTGGTCTTTTTTAATTTACTTCCACCTTGGCTAGTGGGCATATACCCAAAAATGCTTGCTTGGCTTAAATGGTTACAAATTCGCCAAGAATTCAGGGAAAAAGAGATCCTGACGATTCCTAAAATCTAAACTTATGTTTATACAAGTGGGGAAATAATAAAGAGAATCCAGGTAGTAAGTAAGATTTGGAGAACTTAAAATACCCAAGACTTTAATTCCTCTAATATTATAGTCCATTTACTCATTTTTTTTTTTTTTTTTTTTTTTTTTTTTATTTTTTAATAAAAAAAATCATATTCATCTCTTAACATGTAATTTCTAAAATAATAATATTTATGAGGAAAAGAGAAAATAGCTTGCCTTCTTTCCTTACCAAATTGTTGTTCTTAGTATCTTCTAGACATTCCAGAACTGATGTCAGACGTTTGGCTTCATCAGAGTCACAAAAACATATTGGTGATGAAATGAATAGGATTCCTGATTCAGCACAGAGACACCTGTGTTAAACGTTTACATACAGACTAAACCCAAATATGCAATTAAATACCACACCACTAAATGGCAAGACGACCATGGATTTAATCAAAATGTATCAGGGTGGAAAGGCAACACAAATTAAAACCCCATATGAGGCACTGGCACTTCTAAACAGCCATTCTCTGTTCTTGCATAGCAGTGTCTGCTGCTATAGCTCATTATGAAGTCAACAATTTTATTCAACGAAGTGGTAGGCACCTCTAAATGGGGCCGGATCACCCTCACTTCCTGCCATTCACACCTTTGTAAAATTCCCACGCCTGGGACCATTAGTGACTCACTTCTACCAAGGAGTATACAGCAAAAGTAATAACATCACTTCTTGAGGTGAGGCTACAAGGTGACTATGATGCCTGCCTTGGTCACACCTTCTCCTGCTCTCTCCATTGCTCCCTCCAGATGGAAGCCAGTTGCCATGTGATGAGTGTTGCCCTTTATGGGAGAGGCCCACATGGCAAGGTATTGTAAAAAGCCACTCTGTACCAGTCAGCCATCTAGAAAAGGAGCTCCAACAGCCTCTGTGAATGAATCCTGCCGAATGTGAGCTCGGAGGTGGATTATCTCCCTATCCTGCCTTGGGATGGTATCTCAGCTGCCACCAACACCTTCACTAGAGGCCAAGCTCAGATGAACCCAACGACCCGTAACCAGGCCAGAATCCTGACCCAAAGAAAAACTGAGAAATGTTTGTTGTTTTGAGCTGCTAAATTAGTTGAGCAATAGATAACTAATTCAACCACAGTAAAATTTCTAACTTTTATTCTATCACACAAACCAAGTATTACAATGAATACCATTACTATATATATGTATTTTTGGGACACATTTACATGTGATTTTTTTAAAAAATGCTAAATGAACTAAGCATATGCACTTTCACCCACTAATAGACACTTTACTCTGTTGTTTTTGTACTGTTTTTCTTCTATTATAAATTGGGGAAAAGCCATTATTATTATTCCTACTAAGGCTTCAGAAGAACTAGGTTCTAAGTCATAGGAAACCATGGAAACCATGGAAAACCAGAAAAACAAGTTGACTGGGGCACGGTGGCTCACACCTGTAATCCCGGGCACTTTTAAGGCCCCAGATGGTGGATATACAAGGTCAGGAATTGATATCGAGACATCCTGGACAACATGGTGAACAACCCCGTCTCTACTAAAATAAAAACAATTAGCCAGGCATGGTTGGCACATGCCTGTAGTCCCAGCTGCTCAGGCGAGGCTGAGGCAGGGGAATTGCTTGAACCCCGGGAGGCAGAGGTTTCAGTGAGCTGAGATGTCACTGCCCATCCTGGCCTGGTGACAGAGCAAATGACTCCATCTCAAAAAAAAAAAAAAAAAAAAAAACCCAGAAAAGAAAATAACAAAGTTGTATTGAAAAGAGCGACATCATTAACAGTAATATCTCTTCAATAATGATAGATTATTTCCCTATCTCTCATTCTTCTTACAGTGTCCCATCTCTTTACAGGCTAAAGGAAACTCTATTAATCGAATCCTATTCTTTTTTTTTTTTTTTTTTTTTTGCAGACGAGTCTGACTCTGTCACCCAGGCAGGAAAAAGCCGCTGGATGCAGAATCTCAGGCTGGCTTTGGTTTTGTGTTTTGTGGGTACGCGATCACGCCTCACGCGGAAATTATATTTTAGCTTCTGCCTCCCAGGTTCATGCCAGATTCTCCCCTGCCCCCTCTCGCCTCACCTCCGGAGTAGCCCCCCCATCAGCCTCCATGAAATTATGACTTAGTTGAGGCCACCACGTAATTTTTTGAGAGATGGGGGTTTCACCGTGTTAGCCAGGGTGGTCTCGATCTCCTGATCTTGTGATCCACCTGCCGCTCGGCTCTCCAAAGTGCTGGCGATTACAACAATGTGAGCCACCGTGCCCTGGCCCAATCCTGTTCTTAAAGAATACCACTGTACTGGCAGTATTGCATTTTCTCTTCAAATTCGCCTCAGCATTACATTATGGAATACATCATATGGAACCAGCTTTTTAAATTTTACTAGTTTTTGTGTTTTGAGTTTTTTTTTCTTTTTTTCTTTGTCTCTTTGGCTAATAGAAACTGCAAACTAGATTTAGGACCTCATTCTAAGGTTAGTATTTCATCTAGTAAACTTCAGTATAAGCAAAATAAAATACATGTTGTTGCCGTCTGGACTGAAACCCCTCAAAACCGCTATTTTAAAAATTACAGAAACATTAACTGAAATCAAGTTTTTTAAAACCTTGTAGATGAAAAGATATATAGCTAGGGCTTTAAGTACCTATTTCAATGCGTTCACAAAAGTGCAGCCCTCAGATCCCCAGGTTCAAACTATTTTTGACAGAATACTAACATGGTGATATTTTTTGTATGGCTGCAGATGCAATGAAAATGCTGGTGCTTTGGCACAAATAAGGCAGTAACACCAAACTACTAGCAGTCATGGGTATGACTACATATGCAAGGCGTAAGGTTTAAAGGTTTAAAAGGGAAGGGCACTCCAGACAATGGTGTCTCATGTTGTAACACCCAGCACTTTGAATTGAGGCCAAGGCAGGCAGATCACCTGAGGTAAAGAGTTTCAGACCTACCTGGCCAACATAGTGAAAACCCCCATCTCTACTAAAAATATCAAAATTAGCTGGACATTAGCTGCGTTGCATGCTTTGTAGTCCCACCCAACTCTACTTGGCAGGCTGAGGCAGGAAGGATTGATTGAGCCCAGAAGGTAGAGGCTACAGTGAGTTGTGACTTCTTTATTCATGCTCCCTGCACTCCAGCCTTGGGTGACAGAACACAAGGCTCTGTCCTCAAAATAAAAGAATGTCTATGATGAAGCAGTGAAAATTTACATCTTTAATCCTTGAATAATCTTTTCAATATATTCATGTGAAATGTGGAAGTATACATGAGCATTCCTACAGACTCACTGCCTGAGAAAAAACCCTCGGTGACTAAGTCATAAAGTGAAATTAACCACTTTAATGGAATACCATTTTTACTTCAAAGGATGACTGACAAAAAATGTTTATTTCAGCTTGGGATTTTGGGAGACATTTTCTCAAAATGGGAAGCATTCTGTTATTTCAAGGAAAACAACAGAGAGGCCATAATAAAATTCAACAATAAAATTGCTAATAGTAAAACTCAAGCTTTTGGAAAAAAATTAGAATTTTAGAAAATGTATATCCACTATCACTTTCCAAAAGTATTCTGATGAGATGGATGGTGATATTGATGTACGTATTTTGATACCTTACAATCAAATGTTTCAACATATGGAAGATCTCGGTGAACCATTATTTTTAAAGTGACCAATGCATGATGTTATAATATCATGCCAGGTAAAAGATCCAAAGTTCAAGAAAAATCAAGTTTTGATGGAGTATCAAAAAAGAAGCCAAGGCAACATGCCAAAACCCTGTCTCTACTCTCTACAAAAAATACAAAGAAAATTAGCTAGGTGTGGTAGCACACACGTGTAGTCCCAACTACTCTGGAAGCTAAGTTAGGAGGATCACGTGAGTCCCCAGAGACTGAGGCTCCAGTAAGCTGTAATCATACCACTGCATTCCAGCCTGGGCAACACAGGAAGACCCCGTCTCAAAAAAAAAAAATAAATAAGAAATATCCACAATGATCTAAAATGGCTATCTGTATGAGACTGGCCTGTCTTCACATTTTTGAAAGCAAATATCACACAATAAATTGAATGCAGATGCAAATGACACATCAAACATCAAAGAAATTTGCAAAAGATATAAGATTGTACTACTTTGGGTTTAGAAATTTTCTTTTCATAAAAGCATTTATAACAATATTTGGTGAGCTGTTAAAGAATATTTTAAATATTTCTGATTTAATTTCTAGTGATAAATACCAATAGATATAACCTACATACACAAAAGCTCCTTGGGCCATCAATACATTTTTACGAGTGTGAAGGAATCCTGATCCCAAAACTTTGAGAACTGCTGCCTTCCCCTCCACTTTCTTCCTTCCCTAGAATTTCTTCCTTGGAAGAAACATTCCTTTGTCATTCTATGTTAACTTACTTAGTTCCATTGAGGCCAGTTTTGCTACTCTCTCCCATCTTTCCACATCCCTCTCTTGACACAAAACCTGACCAAAGGACTCGACCAGCCCACCCCATTTCCAGTGATTAGCTGTCAGGTGGGCTAAGCCAAGCAAATCTGGGTTTTTCCTGAGACTAGACCTCTCTTTCTGGGAGATATGGAATCACAGGGACAAGATTGGCCACTGAGGGGTGGTCAGAATTCATCTTGCCTAAATGGGAAGAGGTTAGGCAAGTTTCTAGAATGCCAGACTGCTTTTTAGAAAGTCAAAGATAACTATACTTTCTGCCATGACTGTGAGAATGCCCATTTCATTGCACACTTTCTAACATTTTTACCAATCTCATAAGTAGAAGCTGGTACCTAGAAGAAAAAAAGGCTGGGTGTGGTGGCTCATACCTGAATCCCAGCACTTTCAGAGACCAAGGAGAGTGGATCACCCAAGGTCAGGAGTTCCAGACCAGCCTGGCCAACATGGTGAAACCTCATCTCTACTAAAAATAGAAAAATTATCTGGGCATGGTGGCAGGCACCTGTAATCCCAGCTACTCAGGAGGCCGAGGCAGGAGAATCACTTGAACCTGGGAGGTGGAGGTTGTAGTGAGCCAGGGTCATGCCTTTGCACTCCAGCCTGGGTGACAAGAGCGAGACTTCATCTCAAAAAAATTTTTTTCCATACAATATAATTTGTTCCATCTCTAGAAATCAATTCAGCAATGAGAATTGAAAGCCACCTCTTGGAAGGTTTCAAGGATTTAGCTCTACCTATTGATGTCCAAAGCATTAGTTAAGGTAGAAAACACACACACACACACACACACACACACACACACACACACTCACTCACTCACCCCTATGTATTCAGTACCAGGAAACACGAATGACTAGATGGTATAGTCATCCAACACAACCACAGAATAACTGAAGGCACTGTGTAGAGGAGTAACTTATGACACGGATCTACAATATTGTTGAGTGAGAAAGCAGATTACAAAAACAAAATCTGATTGTTTTTAAGGGAGAGGGAACACATACAAGCACAGGAGAAAAGAGATGACCAGAGGACTGGAAAGATACAAAATTCTCATGGTGCTACCTTCTGAGTGGTAGAATTATCGGTATGATTTTGTAGTTTTGCCTAAAAATTTTCTAAACTTCTTAAAATAAGTTTTTGTTATCCATATTATAAAACATCCATCACCCCAGGAAACTTCACCCTGAGCACAAACTCTACAACATGTTCCATGTTTGCTCAGTTTAATATTTAAGAGACAATCTATTTTGAAAGACAACTAAAATGATGACCAACATTTAAACCTATGCATTAATATTTTTCAAGCATATGCTTTACATGTTGTAATTTTGATAAGGTTAAGCTTTATAACCATCTTGAAAAGATAAGTGTTCTATTTGTCTTTAAAAATATGACCTACAATATGCCAGTTTTTAAACAGTAAATGATGCTCAAAAATCGCAATATAAATTCAGGCAGTGTTCCTTACATGGAATGTTTAAGTGATTCTAACACTGTTCTTTTTCACCGTTTATGAAAACACAGAACAATTATTTAAGCATCTAAGTATTCAGGTCCTTTGTTTCTTCTCCATTCTATTAGTATTATAGTAATTTTAAGGCCTGTGAGGATGAAGTTGTCTGTGACAGCTACCACAAAGGTTACTATAAGCACACAAATTTCAAAGAAGTTTATCACCACTACCATCCCCACCATACAACTGTCTCAATCAAGGACAACACAATTGAAGGTTGGCCAGGACAACTTCTTTACCTGTCACTGCTTAAGAAAGGATTTTTTGGTCTTATTTAGAAATAACTTTCTGTATCTATTTTTCTCCATAAATCCACTGAGACCAATGTGTGGCTCTACCTCAAGCACCAGCAAGCAAAAATGCCTGCCAGTATGTGTTTTTGTATCTTTCCAAATGTAGGGCACAGCATCTTTTGATATCATGATTTTTTGAAAACTGATGCACAAACTTCTTCTTGAAAGTTCAGCCAGGTGCGGTAGCTCACGCATGTAATCCCAGCACTTTGGGAGGCTGAGGCAGGCAGATCATGAAGTCAGGAGTTCAAGACCAGCCTGGCCAACATGGTGAAACCCATCTCTACTAATACTACAAAAATTAGCCAGGTGCGGTGACAGGTGCCTGTAATCCCAGCTACTCAGGAGGCTGAGGCAGTAGAATCACTTGAACCTGGGCGGCAGAGGTTCCAGTGAGCCAAGACTGCACCACAGCACTCCAGCCTGGGTGATAGAGTGAGACTCTGTCTCAAAATAATAATAATAAAAAAATAAAATGAATTTCAGATACACAGCAGTTGTAATTCTTCTGAAGGTCGGTTATGCGACACATTACTTTCATACTTTGCTGTTCAATAAATGTGGGGTGGAGAATAAAGTAAATTGACAGAATTATCATATAAAATGAAATTCTAAGTCCTCTGAAAAAAAAATAGAAACTTAAAATACACACACAGACACAGACACAGACACACACGGTTTTCCCTGCTAATCATTTTACAATAACCAAGTAGCTAACCCAGAGCCCACAAAAGCAGAGTAGAAATTCTAACACTTGGTAAAATAAAAATGCACA
This sequence comes from Macaca thibetana thibetana, assembly GCF_024542745.1. NCBI lineage: Eukaryota > Metazoa > Chordata > Mammalia > Primates > Cercopithecidae > Macaca > Macaca thibetana. The sequence goes on along the minus strand of NW_026089129.1, from coordinate 1,636 downwards.
TATATCCCTGTCATCTAAAAAAAATGCTTAAGGATTCAAAGACAGACAGCAATTACAGATACTGAGAACATCATTGTAAGCAAGCTGAGGCAGAGAAAGCAACGGTGTAATGAGGATTTGTACCATCTAAGCTGCAGAAACTCACTGGAGGGTTTCCTAGGTTCCGAGCTGGCATTATCTTTCAGAACGATCTTCTAGAAGAGATCACACAACACTGTTACAAAGGATCTGGAGAAAGGGACCCTGGCTTCATGACTCCGGCTCTCCAGTCATGCTTTACATTTTCACTTCTTACACTCTCTTTCATATGAAGTCAATTTACAGACTTCCATCAAGCCCTTAGAGACCTTTTTGTACTATCTATGACAAGTTCTTGATGTTATCTCTGCACTTTTGACAAAGTCTTAGCAGTTAACTTACAAGGCAGTTAAGATTTTTGTTCAAGCACAAGATAGCTAGAATAGGCTCTGACATTCAATAAAACAAATCTTTCCCAAGCATTTATTGAGTGGGAGAGAAAAAGCACAAAGCATAATTATAAAACATTCCCCCTGCCACTATAAACATTTTTTTAAAGCCTTACAGAACACAACATAACATGACAAAGCAAAAATAGTAAGGACGAAAGAGGAGAGGAAGGGGAAATATCAGCATGAACTAAATATGACCCAGAAGAGCCTTGATGGTCAGACATGCAAAGCCAAATTGGGTAGGGTTAGGGGGTGGCTGTCAGGGGCACATTCTATAAGGGAAAAATAGCTGATACAAAAGCCTGTAAGGAAAAGCGGGCAGAGCGCCTGTACAGGACTCTTACCTGCAGCAACCAGGGTACAATGCGCCTTTCCAGAACACAGCAGCGGCCAGCCCGGCCCTGGGGAGAGGGATCGCTTGAACAGCACCAGAGGCTGCATTCCAACTTTTCCTCCCTCAAGGAGTCCCTTTTCATTGTTAGTTTCTCCTTAAACACAAACTTAAAAACGATTGGCTGAACATGCAGGAACAAGGAAAACCTAACTGAAGAATGAGGCCTTTACACTTAAGGGCCTTGGGTCTGGGCGCGGTGGGTCCCACAACTTTGGGAGGCAGAGGTGGGTCATTTGAGGTCAGGAGTTTGAGAGCAGCCTGGCCAACATGGTGAAACCCCGTCTCTACTAAACAACGTAAAAGTTAGCCAGGCGTGGTGGCGGGCGCCTGTAATCCCAGCTACTCGGGAGGCTGAGGCAGGAGAATCACTTGAAGCAATGGACTGTCAAGAGAAGGAGGCTGCAGTAAGCCGAGATCACCCCACTGCACACCAGCCTGGGCGACAGAGTGAAAGGCTCCATCTCAACAAGCACCTGCCACCATGCCCAGCTAACTTTTGTATTTTTAGTAGAGACAGGGTTTTACCATGTTGGCCAGGCTGGTCTAGAACTCCTGACCTCAGGTGATCCACCAGCCCCAGCCTCCCAAACTGCTAGCACTACTGGAATGAGCCACTGCGCCTGGTCAAAAAACCAATAATCTTAAAGGCCTTTCCCCTCCCCCGCCTGGGCTCAAACAACAGCTGGAGCCGCTCTGCCACGCCCCGTCGCAATCCCGGGGAGCAGGCCGGCTGACTGAGGGCGATCATGGCCCCAAAAGGGCTGCAGGCGAC
>NW_026089128.1:0-11870 GCF_024542745.1 Macaca thibetana thibetana | reverse complement strand
AGTGCAGTGGCCCTATCTCAGCTCACTGCAGTCTCTGCCTTCCAGGTTCAAGCAGTTCTCATGCCTCAGCCCCCTGAGTAGCTGGGATTACAGGGGCGTGCCACCGTATCTGGTTAATTTTTGTATTTTTAATAGAGATGGAGTTTCACCATGTTGGCTCGGCTGGTCTTGAATTCCTGGCCTCAAGAGATCCACCTACCTCGGTCTCCCGAAGTGCTGGATTATACATGTGGGCCACGGCACGTGGCCCAACTCCGCTGTTTGAGCGAGGCTTCCGTACCCTAGGTCATCCCTGACTTCCCAGTTGCTGAATCCAGTTATCTTTATGGAGTTCGTCCTTAATTTAACTTTCTTTTGCATTGAAGCTACTGACCACAGCATTTTGAAACTCTGTTCCTTTTATTACTGTGATTCTACTTTACTTATTTTTCATCTTATCTCAGTCTGTGGCTTCTCAGACTTCCTCACGATGGATTGCTTATTTCAAAAACTCAAAAACTTAAACCTCCTGAGTAGTTCAAAAGTAATATACCTTTGACATTTTTTAAACTTTTCAAATAGTTGCAATAGTTAGTGATCACCAGTTGTTACCATTTTGCCATATTTTCTTTGTCTGTGTGTCCCTCCCTTTCTACCTGTTCCCACATATATGTGTATCTATGAATTTTCACGTTTTTTAACTTTAATAAATTTTCTTCCTGTACAATTTGAGAGTTAAGTGCAGATTTCATAGCACTTCACCCCTAATTTCTTCTATATATGTCTTAACAGTAAGGGAATTTTTTTTTTTTTTTTTTGAGAAGGAGTGTCAGTCTGTCACCCAGGCTGGAGTGCAGTGGCGCAATCTTGGCTCACTGCAACCTCCATCTCCTGGGTTCAAGCAATTCTCCTGCCTCAGCACCCCAAGTAGCTGGAATTACAGGTGCCTGCTACCATGCCTGCCTAATTTTTGTAATTGTAGTAGAGATGGGGTTTCGCCATGTTGGCCAGGCTGGCCTCAAACTCCTGACCTCAGGTGATCTGCCCTCCTTGGCCTCCCAAAGTGTTGGGATTACAGACGTGAGCCTCCATTCCCGGCCTCTTTTTCCTTTTGTAATGAACAAGTGATCTATGGAATGATAGAAACATTGTGAATATTCTGTTCCATAATAATCTTTACTTAATGGTTTCATCTGGATTGCTTCTTGCCCAAATCAAATATTACTATAGTGATTATAAAATGGAGACTTTTCTATTTTTTCTGTATTTTTTCTATGTTGTCATTCTTCTGTAAAGATTTTTTACTCTTTTTTTTTTTTTTTTTTTTTTGAGATGAAGTCTTGTTTGTCGCCAGGCTGGAGTGCAGTGGTGTGATCTCAGCTCACTGCAACTTCTGCCTCCCGGGTTCAAGCAATCCTCCTGTCTCAGCCTCCAGAATAGCTGGGACTACAGGCATGTGCCACGTAGGCATGTGTATTTTTAGTAGAGATGAAGTTTCACCATGTTGGCTAGAATGGTCTCGATCTCTTGACCCGGTGATCCAGCCACCTCGGCCTCCCAAAGTGCTGAGATTACAGGCATGAGCCACTGCACCTGGCCCTATACTCCCTTTTTAATTTTTTTTTTTTTTTTTTTAGTTGGAGGTTCACTCACCAGGCTGCCTCAGTTCACTGCAACTTAGGCCTCCTGGGTTTCAGTGATTCTCATGCCTCAGCCTCTGGAGAAACTGGGAGGACAGGTGTGTACCACCAAACCTGGCTGATTCTTGTATTTTTAGTAGAGATGAGGTTTCACCATGTTGGGCAGGCTGGTCTCAAACTCCTGGCCAACATGGTGATCCGCCTGCCTTGGCTTCCCAAAGTGCTTCGTATTATTAGCCCTAATTCTAGCCCAATTCCATAGCATTCGTCTTCTTTATTTATTTATTTATTTATTTATTTTATTTTTTAATTTTTGAGATGGAGTCTTCATCTGTCCCCCAAGCTGGAGTGCAGTGGTGTGATCTCGGATCACTGCAGCCTCCACCTCCCGGGTTCAAGCAAGTCTCTGCCTCCGCCTTCTGAGGAGCTGGGATTACAGGTGCCTGCCACCATGCCCAGCTAATTTTTGTATTTTTAGTAGACATGGGGTTTCATCATCTTGGCCAGGCTGGTCTTGAACTCTTCACCTTGTGATCCACCCGCCTCAGCCTCCCAAAGTGCTGGGATTACAGGCGTGAGCCACTGCGCTGGCCACATTCTTCTTTCAGTTCATATTTGGATCTCCTTTTTTTCTACAGTGAGAACTCTGGTAACAACATAAATGAATGCCCTCATTTGTTCAGTTGTACAGTATATGCATAATGAAAATTTTAATACCAATAGTATTTCCAGCTACAAACCTACTAAGTTTGATTTAATATTTCTTTGCAATTTCTTGTGTGCTTACACATAGGCCACTAAGGGCGTGCAGTCTAAAATTACTTAAGCATCTTTTTCTCACCAAGCACAGTGGCTCACACCTGTAATCCCAGCACTTTGGGAGGCCAAGGCGGGTGGATCATGAGGTCAAGAGTTCGAAACCAGCCTGGCCAACATGGTGAAACCCTATCTCTACTAAATATACAAAAATTAGCCGGGTGCGGTGGCGAGCACCTGTAGTCCCAGCTACTTGGGAGGCTGAGGCAGGAGAATCACTTGAACCTGGGAGGCGGAGGTTGCAGTGAGCCAAGACCATGCCACTGCACTCTAGCCTGGTTGACAGCGTGAGACTTCATCTAAAAAATATATATATATCTTTTTCTCTTATGTATTTTTTCTCTTTTTCTGTGGTAAAGCTATTGGTGTAATAGTCAATTAAACTGATGTATTCCTACTGTATTTAGTTGTACTTCTCACCCTTCATCCTTGTTGATTTTATTTTATTTTTGGAATATATTAAACATTAATACGGTTCAAAAAGAAAAATCTACATTTTATAATTGCAGTAATATTTGATTTAGGAAAGAAAAAAGTGGATGATAAAACATTTTACTCAGAAGTCATACTCAAAAGTCTTATTTCTTCTCCTTCCCTTCCATTATCATTAGCTTTTAGTTTATCTTAGTTGTCTTCGTTTTTGCAGGTATAAGCAGATACATATTTTATATATGTATTATATATTTTCTTTTCCCCTTTCTTGTACAAAAGATAGTGTAGTATCCATGCTGTTGTACTTTTAAATATTCTTTTGCATCTTGTTTTTATAGAGATTTTTCTTATTTTTATAGCTTTGTTACATGTTGTGTAGATTCCATAGGTTTTCAGCCAATATCCTGTGTCTGAGTATTTAGGCTGTTTCCAGTGTTTCACTTTCACAGATAATATTGCAACCAATAACCTGTGTATTTGCTTTCCATGTTACTTATGAAGATGTACGATTGGGGGAACTTCCTGGAACTGACACCTGGCATGTCTAAAACAGAGCATCGTTCTCCCAAAACTTTTTCACTTTCATTTGCCGATATTAAGTGGCACCATTATCTATCCTATTACTTATGCAGAAATAAAGGATCACCATTTCCTCTCATATGTAGTTTCTCAGCAAATGCAAATTATGCATTCTTAGCCTTTCATTTTTTTCTACCTTCATTTTCTTATAGATCTTCTTAGTTGGTTTATTATACTAGTCTCCTAACTAGTCTCATTTCTTTCCTAATACTCCCTACTGCTGCTAGATGTGTCTTTTGTAAAGCCAAAGGTTTGTTCATTTCACCCAGACCTTCCTTCTTCCAGACCTTCCATTTCCTGGCCTCTACCTACTTCTCTAGCCTAATCTCTAACTACTTCCAACCATACTGAACTACTTGCAGATTCCCCAGACATATCCTGTTCTATCAAGCCTCTTTTGCACCGGAATGCCTCTTTTTTTTACCTTCTACATTTCTTTCTTTCTTTCTTTCTTTTTTTCTTTCTTTCATTCTTTTTTTTTTTTTTTTTTTTTTTTTTTACCATTTGTGTGGACAATGGAGTCACGCTTGTTACCAGGCAGATCTTGAACTCCTGGGCTCAAGCGATCCTCCTGCCTCTGCCCACCTAAGTGCTGGGATTACAGACATGAGCCACTGCATCCAGGCCATATTTCATTTTCATAAGTTTCAAGCAAGACTTTTTGCTAGGTTAGAAGTAGTTCCCCTGTTTACCCTTACCATCCTGCGCTTACCTACATTGACTTGTCTTTTTTTCCCTGAGACTTTGGGCTCCTATGGACTTTTGGGCTCCTGTGGACAGGGTGTTCCTTCTATTCTGCTTTCTTGGCACAGCCTGGAGCATAGCAGACTCAATAGTTTGTGAATATATGAATAAACTTGATCTGATTACAGATTTCTTTTTTAAAAGTCTCTTTAGGTAGTCATTTACATGTTCACTGCAAAAAATCCAAACTGCTCAGAGGCATATATAAAATGAACATTTTCCATTACCCCATCTCACTTTCTAGTGGGAACTATGTTAATAGTTCAATATTGGCAAGAAAAACACAAAATAGATTTTCCAGTTACTATACAATGAAAGTATTCACTATTTTATTCTTATGGATTATCTCTTTTCCTTTAGGCAATGATAGTAAGAAATGCCAAAGACAGAGCTCTCACAAAAACAGAACGGAATATTCTGGAGGAAGTAAAGTGGATTTAATATATGCCTTTCAGACTGGTGGAAAACTCTATCTCATCCTTGAGTATCTCAGTGGTCAGTACACAGAGTTTGGTGTAATTATTTGCATTTGCTCCAGAAACTGGGTCAAAAAGTTATTTTTCAATGGAAAAATACTTTTTCCCATTATGAGCAAATAGTGCTTAAAATGAATGAATACACTGAAGGACAAAATTCAGATGTGACCATATGTTTCTATTGGCAGACAAATATGGAGGAAACTAGAGATTTTTTTTCCCTCATCTGTAAAATTTTATTTTAATTCCTTTATAATCATTCACTTAACAGAAAGACAAATACCTAAGTGATGCAGAGCCATCAAATTGTACTGGGGTAAGATACTGTAATTTAAATCATTGGGAGGATGATTTAACATACTGACTATTTTTGGAATTGGATCTTTAAACAACGCTTTTTAGTTTAATGTAGCCTTAGTGATGGGGTATATAGCTTACAATGGAGATCATCCACATTTCCCAGGGCCTACCACCTCGTAGGAACTTGTTGCTTCCGTATCATTTCTAGATCACAGGTATCTCTTTCTTTCTTTCTTTCTTTTTTTTTTTGAGATGGAGTTTTGGCTCACTGTAACCTCTGCCTCCCAGGTTCAAGCAATTCTCCTGCCTCAGCCTCCCAAGTAGCTGGGATTACAAGCATGCGCCACCACACCTGGCTAATTTTTGTATTTTTAGTAAAGATGGGGTTTTGCCATGTTAGTCTGGCTGGTCTCGAACTCCTGACCTCAAATGATCCACCTGACTCGGTCTCCCAAAGTGCTGGAATTACAGGTGTGAGCCACTGTGCCCGGCCACAAGTATCTATTTCTACCAAACACAGTTCAGTTCTCTGAGAAAGATTTTGCAGTAACATGTAACATGGAACAGAAAGGTGCAGAATGTAGCCACTTTTTTATGACTATTGACGTTAGAAAAACTTTTTTTTTTTTGAAGATGGAGTTTCGCTCTTCTCGCCCAGGCTGGAGTGCAGAGGCGTAATCTCGGCTCACCACAACCTCTGCCTCCCAGGTTCAAGCGATTCTCCTGCCTTAGCTTCCCATTTAGCTGGGACTACAGGTATGCGCCACCACACCGGGGTATTGTTTTGTATTTTTAGTAGAGCTGGGCTTTCATCATGTTGGCCAGGCTGGTCGAGAACTCCTGACCTCAGGTGATCTGCCCGCCTCGGCCTTCCAAAGTGCTGGTATTACAGGTGTGAGCCACTGTGCCCGCCCCGAAAAACTTTATTTTGACATAATTTCATACTTTAAAAGTTTCAAGAGTAGTATAAAGAACTCCTATGCCAGGCTCAGTGGCTCATGCCTATAATCCCAGCACTTCGGGAGGCCAAGGCGGGTGGATCATGAGGTCAGGAGTTTGAGACCAGTCTGGCCAACGTAGTGAAACTCCGTCTCTATTAAAAATAGAAAAATTAGCCGAGCATGGTGGTGTGCTCCTGTAATCCCAGCTACTTGGGAGGCTGAGGCAGGAGAACTGCTTGAACCTGGGAGGTGCAGGTTGTGGTGAGCCAAGATGGAGCCACTAGACTCCAACCTGGGCAACAGAGTGAGACTCAGTCACACACACAAAAAATAAAATAAAGTAAATTGCTATATATTTCTCACCTGGATTCCCCAAATGTTGCCATTTCACCACATTTATTTTGTTTTATCCTTCTATGTATATGTGTATACATATATATATGCATGCATACATAATATTTTTTTTTTTTTTTTTTGGTACTGTCGCCCAGACTGGAGTAGGTGGCCCAATCTTGGCTCACTGCAATCTCCGCCTCCCAGGTACACGCCATTCTCCTGCCTCAGCCTCCCAAGTAGCTGGGACTACAGGAGCACACCCACATGCCCAGCTAATTTTTTTGTATTTTTAGTAGAGACGGGGTTTCACCGTGTTAGCCAGGATGGTCTCGATCTCCTGACCTCATGATCTGCCTGCCTCGGCCTCCTAAAGTGCTGGGATTACAGGCATGAGCCACCACGCCTGGCCAATTTTTTTGAACTGTTTAAGAGAGTGTTACAGACGTGATTTCCCTTTACCCCTAAAATTTCAATGTATGTTTTCTTTCTTTCCTTTTTTTTTTTTTTTTTTTTTTTTTTTGAGATGGAGTCTCACTCTGTCGCCCAGAATGGAGTGCAGTGGCGCAATCTCAGGCTCACTACAACCTCTGCCTCCCGAGTAGCTGGGATTATAGACACTCACCACCATACCCAGCTAAGTTTTGTATTTTTAGTAGAGATAGAGTTTCACCACATTGGCCAGGTTGGTCTCAAACTCCTGACCTTAGGCGATCAGCCCACCTCGGCCTCCCAAAGTGCTGGGATTACAGGCATGAGCCACTGCGCCTAGCCTATTCAGTGTATATTTTCTAAAATCAAGGACAGTCTCTTACATAACTATACTAAAATGATCAGAAATAGGAAATTAACATTGACGCAATTATAACTCTCCTTAGTTTCCTTTAATCTGGAACATTTCCTCAGTTTTTCCTTAACTTTCATGATCTTGACATTTTTGATTGGTACAGGCCAGTTTGTTTGTAGAATGCTTTGGGTGTAGCTGATGTTTCCCTAGTACTAGATTCAGGTTATGCAATTTTCGCAGGACCCTTGAAGTGACATTGGTCTGCCCACCTTAACTTCCCAAATTGCTGGGATTACAGGCATAACTCACCTTCACCCCCCTCCCCCGCCAGAATCAGTGTATTCTTGCTGTTTGTTTGCAACAACAAACATAAACATCAGAGAGACTGATAATCTCTACAACTACAGATCCAGCACAGTGAGCCTTGACTACAACCGCATGCTGCCACAGACAGCTCAATTTACGCTAATCTGGGCCGTGGGTAGAATTGGCAATTCACACCCTAGAGGAGCAACCAGCTGACCCAGGGTATCTAGAAGGTGGTAGCAGCTGCTAATCCTTAGATGTCTGCAGAATAATCCATGAGGTAGTTAATTGCTTCAAACTCTTAGAAAATGAGGTATGAACAATTGAGGCTCATAGAAACATTCCAGATTATACTCCTCCACCCACCTTTTTTTTTTTAAGGCGAAATTATATACTTAACTGAATATATCATAGGAATCAGTGTCTCTTCCTTCCTCTCATCAACACCTTTCTCACTCCCCAAAACCTGGATTCTGATCTGAATTCTAAGTCACAGGATAGAAAAGGGGAGCGACAGAATAGTTAACTTCTTTGATTTATAAGGTTGAGTGTATCAGACGGTTCTGTGAAAATAAAGGCCATACTTTTTCTGTATCAGAGTGTAATATTTATTTCCATTTGAATCAATAGGTCATTATGCCTTTTCTGTGAAATGAACCTCAAATGCTAGAGTCCCTGAGGTTGCTGAACCACTCGTTATGACAGTCCAATAAAGAAAGCTAAACTTGAACTGAATGATCTTTGTATAAGGTGGTAAGTTTTTTACTTTCTGGATCAGCGATGATTGATTCATACTGTCTGGCAATTTTATTTCTTTCCTCTAATTGGTAGCATTGGGCAGAATGAGTTACCTTGTTATAGTGACTTTCTGAGACTATTTTCAGAACTCTTCACAGTTCACTGTGATAAAAGCTAGATATTTGGGCTGAGCGTGGTGCCTTACGCCTGTAATCCCAGCACTTTGGGAGGCCGAGACGGGCGGATCACGAGGTCAGGAGATCGAGACCATCCTGGCTAACCCGGTGAAACCCCGTCTCTACTAAAAAATACATAAAAAAAAAAAAAACTAGCCGGGTGTGGTGGCGGTCGCCTGTAGTCCCAGCTGCTCGGGAGGCTGAGGCAGGAGAATGGCGTGAACCCGGGAGGCGGAGCTTGCAGTGAGCTGAGATCCGGCCACTGCACTCCAGCCTGGGCGACAGAGCGAGACTCCGTCTCAAAAAAAAATAAAAAAAGGTACAGAATATGTTTATTAGCGTCTGTGTACTTAAACTAGACTTCATAAAACAGTTTTTCCAGGATTTTTCTTTTTCAGGATGGTAGAGGATTCTGTGTATACTTAAAGCTAGAGCCTTAGACAGGTTATTTCACTTTTTTCTCTATCTTTATTTTCTCTTTACTAAATAGATTATATCATTGGCAAAATGTGACTTCGCCCTAACCTTAAACAGTCAGTGTCCCATTTTATGGATGGTACCTTGTTCTTGACATCTGCGAGAAAAGTTTGAGGCAAGAAAAGTTAAATGGAAGGATAGATTAAGGTGTTATATGACATGTCCAAACACTGCACGAACTTGGAATTCTGAGAATAATCATGCTGTAATCTTTCATTGTAGGTCATGTGAAACTAACAGACTTCGGACTATGCAAAGAATCTCTTCATGATGGAACAGTCACACATACATTTTGTGGAACAATAGAAGACATGTGAGCTGCATGTTAAGCATAATTGGTTTGGGGGTAACAGCTAATTTTACCTCTTTTAAGGAATAGTATCTGTTTTCTGTACCCTCATTGACTGTGTATTGGTTTTAAAATTCTAATTCAGATGATATGCAAATGGGTGAAGTTTTAAGCATATTATTTTTCTCACTGTAGGGCCCCTGAAATCTTGATGAGAAGCGGCCACAATCGTGCTGTGGATTGGTGGAGTTATTGTATTAATGTATGACATGCTGACTGGAGCCGTAGGTGCACAGTTAAAAGCTGCACATATTATGGTCTGTGCTGAGTCACTGTAGCAAGATACCTGTCCTGTGCTTTCTGAAAATGTTACCAGTGGAGTTTGCAAAGCCCAGAGATTTGTTATTAGCAGTTTAACACTAATAATGCTGTATGATTATATGGGATCCCATACTTTGAGAAACATTTTCATTTAAATGATCTATGTCATGGCAGGCCTGTGAAATAGATGTTGAACAGATAATGTCCTTATTTTATAAATGGAGAAACTGAAGCATAAAATCACATAGCTCACTTATTATCACACAGCAAGTTAATGGTGGAAACACAGGCTTCCTTCCAGGACACTGCTACTTCCTCTGTCCTGTTGCTTAAAACTGCGCGCCTGCCGGGCACAGTGGTGCGTGCCTGTAGCCCAAGCTACTCAGGAGGCTGAGGCGGGAGGATCATTTGAGCCAAGGATTATTAATAGAATCTAGCCTTGACAACATAGCGAGACCCTGTCTCTAAAACAAAATAAAGGTCTTTAGCAGTTAGCCCATTTCACAGCATACATTTGTGATCTCCATGCATAACTAATTCAGGAAATGGATAATACTGTTATTTAAAATTTGTTTCTTATATGCTAATATTTTTCACTCCCTGCTCATATTTTTCACTTGTCTTCTACTCTTAGCCCCCATTCACTGGGGAGAATAGAAGGGAAACAACTGACAACATCCTCAAATGTAAACTCAGTTTGCCTCCCTACCTCACACAAGAAGCCAGAGATCTGCTTAAAAAGGTAAAGTTCTTAAATGGTCACCAACACTATAAGATTCAATGACTAGGATTTAACTAGATAGAATTTAATGTATATTTTGAATAATATATATTGAACAAAAAAAGTCTTCAGTTTTTGAAGGCGAAGTACAGATTTGTCTAACGACTTTCTTTTCATATTGTTTTTTGTAATTCTTTTTTTATTTTTTTTTTTGAGACAGAGTCTCGCTCTGTCACCCAGGCTGGAGTGCAGTGGTGCAATCTTGGCTCACTGCAACCTCAGTCCCCCAGGTTCAAGCGATTCTCCTGCCTCAGCCTCTGGAGTAGCCGGGATTACAGGCGCCCGCCAGCACGCCTGGCTAATTTTTGTATTTTTAATAGAGACGGGGTTCCACCATGTTGGTCAGGCTGGTCTGGAATTCCTGACCGCAGTTGATCTACCTGCCTTGGCCTCCCAAAGTGCTGGGATTACAGACCCTTAAACAATTATTCAGTAGTAATTAGTAAACTCTATTTTCTTTTCTTTCTGAGATGGAGTCTTGCCCTGTCATCCAGGCTGGAGTGCAATGGCATGATCTTGGCTCACTGCAACCTCCACCTCCCAGGTTCCAGTGGTTCTCCTGCCTCAGTCTCCCTAGTAACTGGGATTACAGGTGTGCACCACCATGCCAGGCTAATTTTTGTATTTTTAGTAGAGAAGGGGTTTCACCATGTTGGCCAGGCTGGTCTCGAACTCCCAGCCTCAGGTGAACCACCTGCCTAGGCCTCCCAAAGTGCTGGGATTACAGGCATGAGCCACTGTGCCCGGCCAATAAACTATATTTTCTCAAGGCAAAGTAGACAAGCAAAGTCTAAAAAGGAAAAAATCAGTTTGACTAAGGTTCTTTATCCAGGCTTTTTTTTCCTCTTTCAAGCTGCTCCTCGTCTGGGAGCTGGGCCTGGGGACGCTGGAGAAGTTCAAGTAGGGATTGGCATGTTTGGTGTTTTGTGGGGAAGATAGTGCTAGTTTTATGTATTTCTCAGGGTTATATGTAGTTGCTTTTAAGTTTAGCTTATTTTGTGACTTGTAACTTCAAAAAGGTGATTAATTTCTCAATCCAGCAAAGTCTATTCCCCTCAACTTTTCTTTCTGCTTTTTTTTCCCCTAGGCTCATCCATTCTTTAGACACGTTAACTGGGAAGAACTTCTGGCTGGAAAGGTGGAGCCCCCCCTTTAAACCTCTGTTGGTGTGTATACATGAAAGCATATAATTGGGTGCAGGGGCTCATACCTGTAATCCCAAAACTTTAAAGGGCCGAAGTGGGAGGATTGTTTGAAGCCAGGCGTTCAAGACCAGCATGGGCAACATAACAAGACTCCATCTCTACAAAACATTTAGAAGTTAGCTGGGCTGGGCGTGGTGGCTCACGCCTGTAATCCCAGCACTTTGGGAGGCTGAGGCGGGCGGATCACAAGGTCAGGAGATCAAGACCATCCTGGCAAACACTGTGAAACCCAGTCTCTATTAAAAATACAAAAAATTAGCCGGGCGTGGTGGCAGGCGCCTGTAGTCCCAGCTACTCGGGAGGCTGAGGCAGGAGAATGGCGCGAACCCGGGAGGCGGAGCTTGCAGTGAGCCGAGATCGGGCCACTGCACTCCAGCCTGGGCGACAGAGCGAGACTCCATCTCAAAAAAAAAAAGTTAGCTGGGTGTGGTTGCATGTGCCTGTAAGTCCCAGCTACTTGAGAGGCTGAAGCAGGAGGATCGCTTGAGACTTTTTTAGAATAAGAAAAATCGCGGCTGGGCGCGGTGGCTCACGCCTGTAATCTCGGCAC
>NW_026089127.1:0-11876 GCF_024542745.1 Macaca thibetana thibetana | reverse complement strand
GTAATTATGTATTAGTGGAGAATTCTACGATTTTCATTGTCAATGTTAATGTATATATTGAAGTAGTTCAAGAAACTATGTAAAGTAAGTAAAAATGCAGGTTTTGTGTTGGCTTGTTACGTTCACCCTTCATGTTAGTAGGTGGCCTTACACATTTGAGCTGACTGTGGCAGAAGCAGATGAGTAAACACTTGATATCTGTGCACAGGGAGAAGCTCTCTGTTGCCTCAGGCGATGGACTGATCTATGAAATGCACAGTGACCTGAGTTCCTGCTCAGGCCCTGAGAGGGGCACCAAGCTGGACACACATGAGCCACCGAGCCTGGCAAGCAAAAGCACCAGCCTTGATGGAAATGGCCAGGTGAGGGGCAACTACTCAGTGTGATTTATTTTGTTATTAAGAGCTTTAGTGTGGTGGCTTTTTCAAATTCCCGTTGTAGTAGTAATATACCGGGCATGTGAGCAGACCCGTGGTCTTTTGCGGAGCTGGAATCACAGAAGTATTGAGAAGCAAATCTCATTTTCACCTGCTGTACACTGGTGGTAGCGGCTTTGTATTAGGTCATGCAGTTTGAGCATCCGGCCAGTAGGTGGCGCGTGCAGGTAAGAGCCGGCTATGGGGGCAGCAGAAGGATTTATGCTTTACCAGTGGTTAAAGTGGGAAATTTGTCATGTTCCAGATCTTAGAGAAAAGACTTTTAGTTATTTCTCATTCAGTCTGATACTACCTGAAAGTCTCTCGAATACAACTTTTATTTTGTCGAGATGTGTTCTTTCTATACCCATTTTAAAATTTTTTTTATGAAAGGATGTTGAGTTTCATCAAATGTGTTTTCAACATCAATTGAAAAAATATCATATGTGGATTAAAGATCTAAATGTAAAACCTAAAACTATAAAAATTCTTGATAATAGCCAAGGAAATATAATTTAGTACATAAGAACTGACAAAGGCTTTATAATGAAAATGCTAGAAGCAGTTGCAACAAAATCGAAAATTGACAAATGGGACCTAAGTAATTTAAAGAGCTTCTATATAGCAAAAGATCCTATCAACAGAGTAAGCAGGCAACCTATAGAATGGCAAATAAAATATTTACAACCTATACATCTGACAAAGCTCCAATATTTAGTATACACATGGAACTTTAACAAACATTCAAGAAATAAAAAGTTACCAAATGACATGAAAAGATACTTCAAAAAAGACCTACATGTGGCCAACAATCATAGGGAAAAATGCTGAATATCACTATTATTAGAGAAATACATATCAAAACCGCAGTGAAGTACTATCTCACATCAGTTAGAATGGGTAATCTTAAAAAAAAAAAAAGTTGCAGAAAAAAGGGGAAATTTATACACTTCTGGTGAGAATATAAATTAGTCCAACCCTTGTGGAACGCAGTGTGGTGATCCCTCAAATAATCTAAAACAGAAGTTTCATTTGACCCAACAGTCTTACAACTGGACAGATACCTAAAGGAATATAAACATGTAGGTTCATTGCAGCACTATTCACAATAGCATAGACATGGAATTCACCTAAACCCCCATCACTGGCAGAATGGATACAGAAAAAGGTGGTACATACAAACCAAGGAATACTATGCAGCTAAGAAAGAATGAAATTATGTCCTTTGTAAGAACATGATGGAACTGGCAGTCATTACTGTTAGCAAACTAATTCAGGAACAGAAAACCAGATACTATATGTTCTCACTTATTTGTTGGAGATAAATAAGAAGAAATATTCTTCCAGGGCCTGAGTCTTCCTTATTCAACAAGTCATTCTAAATTAAGTGTTCAACATGTTGCTGATATTCATTTAAATATTTTATTTCATCTGGACCACTTACATCACTCAAAAAGCAATGTAAGTAGGATTCTAGGATAATAAATATCTGAATAGTGAGAATATGAAGGATATGGATGGTTTTTTAATTCAATGGGCACATAACTGGGGGAGACAATATATCCCTACGAGAAAGTTATTCAGACTTCAGAGATAAGTAATATTTCCTACATTGTGTTTGTGACTTGGAAGTGGTGGATTAAAGAGTGTGGTAGGTGCACAGACCAAGCGGATCAGAACTCAACATGTAAAGATGATCATCTATGGATATGATCTAAAACCATGTAAATACTTCAAATCATTCTATTTAATAGAGTTTGAAATAAAACACAAACTTATTCAAAATACAAATTACTTGGTAATTATTTTGGGAGATATGAGTTCATCAAGAAACTCAAATTCCTATTTCTATTTCAACCCCTCATTCCTACTGTCAATGGGAGGGAAATCTCACAGCCAATCATATAGCAGAGGGCAAATCTGTAAACCAAGAGTCTTTCCATTGAAGGGCCTGGGAGGCCAGGACCCTCAGGAAAGTGCTGGGGAGTCTGTCTTGGGAACACCCAGCAGATCTCAGAAGTCTCCATGGGCCCTGCTGGACACTCATGTGGGATAACTAGTGGCCACCTTTTCCGTGTTACCAGAGAGCTCTGACTGTTCCTAATGGAGCCAGAATGGAGTCAAGGTGCCTTCTCAATGTCAGAGACAGCGATGGTCCCAGAAACAACCCAGGTAATCTCTATGCCAATAAAATGTGGGTTCACATCCCACAATAGGTTCACACCCAGTAAAATCAGGAGCACATCCTGGGTTCTTGAGTGGGAAGACTGCTGTCCACAGACAGCTTAGAATTGGGGTAGGGATGCATTTCCTCAAGCAGGATTTAGGGCTTGGTGTCTCAGCATCCCACTCTTATCCAGCCGATGTGACATCTGCTTTCTTTCTAATCCTGGTTCAGCCTTTGAGCTGTGAAATACCCTGCCACATGAATATGCAAATAACCTGAGGTCTCCTGAGATAAATATAGATATATTGGCGCCCTGAGAGCATCACAAAACAACCACATCCCTCGTCTAAAGAAGCCCCTGGGAACACAGCTCATCACCATGGACTGGACCTGGAGGCTCCTCTTTGTGGTGGCAGCAGCTACAGGTAAGGGGCTTCCTAGTCCCAAAGCTGAGGAAGGGATCCCGGTTTAGTTAAAGAGGATTTTATTCACTCCTGTGTCCTCTCCACAGGTGCCAAGTCCCAGGTCCAGCTGGTGCAGTCCGGGGCTGAGGTGAAGAAGCCTGGGGCCTCAGTGAAGGTTTCCTGCAAGGCTTCTGGATTCACCTTCGGCAGCTATGCTATCAGCTGGGTGCGACAGGCCCCTGGACAAGGGCTTGAGTGGATGGGAGTGATCATCCCTCTTGTTGGTATAACAAACTACGCAGAGAAGTTCCAGGGCAGAGTCACGATTACCGCGGACACGTCCACAAGCACAGCCTACATGGAGCTGAGCAGCCTGAGATCTGAGGACACGGCCGTGTATTACTGTGCGAGAGGCACAGTGTGAAAACCCACATCCTGAGAGTGTCAGAAACCCTGAGGGAGAAGGCAGCTGTGCGGGGCTGAGGAGATGACAGGGGTTATTAAGTTTAAGATTGTTTACAAAATCGGTTATATATTCTAGAAAAAAAGAACAATAGAAACAAGTACATACTCTAATTTTAAGATAAATATTCCACTCAAGAGTTATCACATAAGCCAAATTCATGGAGTGGGAAAGGCCACACTCAATAAAGTTGATACAAACGTTCCATGAACGTGCTACTGTGAACAAGTTTTCCAATGGGATGAATACGTGATTTGGAGCAAGGTTATTTGACCACATGGTGAGACTAAGAATGATGCTTAAAAAGTGGCAAAAATTTATTTCAAATGTTTCTGTCACTCCTTATCATAAAGTTTATTTTAGAGCAGTTTTAGGGTTACAAAGAAATTGCACAGAAAGTGTGAGAATTCCCACTAATCCCTGCCCTACACAGGCACAGCCTCCTCCACCACAACCATCCTGCCCCACAGGCACAAATCAGTTACAATGGATCAATCTCCAAGGACACTTGGTTCTTTCTTTTTCTGGTGATGCCCTAATATAACAAACCTAAAGTGTTTCAGAGCACCACAGGTTTTTTTCAGTGCTTTCTAGAACTGATATTAGTCAGAGGGAAAGTGGGTGAGGCTATTACTATTTGAACTCTTTCTTCCAAAATCCACAAAATATATGTTAATTTAGAGCTTATCTTACTTCTGGTTTACAATGCTCCTTCCCAAAGAGTAAGACTTTTAAGCTTTTAGAGGCAGGTTCATGTCTCTAAAAGGCCAGAAAGTTCTGGCAAATCTCATAATGAACATCCTTTCATGAGAATTGGAGACCCTGGCAATGAGAGACTCTGTGTACAATGCCCTAGAGTTGGATTAGGTACACTGTAAGCTCCTGGGTGGTGGGTCTGAATAAGGCTGTTTGTGCAGCAAATACAAACACATTCATGGGACCAGGTAGGAACAAAAGTTTCCCTTTACGGAGGGAGTGTGCCCCTGAAGGAGCCCTCACAGAGGTGGTCACTGCTCACTCTTGATGGGTGCACATTAGCCAGAGGCATGATCACGATTGGTCTTGCAGGGAAAGAGCATCACTGAGGTCATAGGTTATGAAAATGTTTGTCATCCTCCAGCTGAGCAAGTCCGTCTGCTTGCTTGTGGGTGCCAACCCCATGGAGGGTACACTGTGGGAGACGACAAGATGAACATAAACCCCCCCTCAGTAATTATCCACTGCCACACACTCAGAACAAACCTGTGCTCCTGAAAGGGATACGTGCCTGCCAAAATAAACAGAGCTTAAGGAGTTTATTACCTGGTGAATATACTGCCCAAAACCACACGTTTCAGGAAGATTAGCTCACAAATGTTTACCAAGTGACTGAAGGGCAGTGGCGGGTGAGGTGACGGGACAGCCTCAGGGCTGCACATGAGAAGGGCTCCCTCCCCCATGCAGGCTTCTCCTCCAGGAGCTGCACCAGGAACTCAAGAAGGATCAGGGAGAATTCTGAGAACACCCTGCTGCGGTGCTGCCTAGAGGGGAAGAATAAATATGAAAAAATACAACTCTGAGTAACGTATGGGCATTTGTTCATGAAAACTCTTTTTCTGAAAGCTTTTGAAGGTCTTGAAATGCCCTTGATTAGCTGAGGGCAAACATCGAAACCCTTCTTCCACAGGGAGTTCAAGCAGGCTGGATGTGTCCTTCTATGGGTGATCTTCCCCAGCCCCTTCCTCTTCCCAGCTCATTGCTGGCTCTCTGTGTAAACAGTGCTCATCAGTGGAATGTGCTTGATGAAGTGAGGTCTTCAGTTTTCTCATCTTCTGTATGGTCATGTTATTTTCCTCATCTGAGGTTTAAAAACTCACCTGCATGCAGCACCTGACAGCTTAAAATCTCTTGTGGACAAAACAGTAAGTAACAAAGGCACCCACCAGGGTTGAGCATCCCGTGCTGCTGACAGCGACCACCAGGGGTCAACGTCCTCCTCACAATCCTGTGTCAGAGCATCGCCTGAGTGATTTCCTTAGCAACTTCCCAGGAGAATCAGCTTAAAACTACTTGTCCCATTTTCCATACAGATATAACCCATCCCTTTTCCTGAAGAAACAGAGGTGAATACTAAATACACTGAATGTCGTTTTTGCTGGTTTTGCAAGTTTGTGACTTTATCACTTTCTAATTTCTGAGTTATGTGGATCACTCTACATATTTCTCTCATGGGTGTGACAGCCTTCTGGGTGTCAAATATAATTGACTTTCTTCATGTAAAAGTCAACACAAGCTCCTGACGTCTTCTGTGCTCACTGACAACTCTCAACTCACACAAGGTGTGTCTTTATGAGTTTTGTTTTCTGGTATCTCTTCTTGGCTTATTCACCACGCCCATTTGATGTTAGTTGTACAGGTAATTGACTGTTAGTTTTACAATTTACTGGTGCTTACTTTAATTAACTAAGCAGGCAATTGCTTAGAATAGAAAACAGTGTTAAGTAAAAGTACATGCAGTAATATTTAATGTAAGTTAGCAGGCAGCTGAAAGCCAGGGAAATCTACTCTGCTGTGTAAAAGGATATGGAGACCTCATAGTATGATGATCTTCTGCAGTTTAATCCACACTGCTACATAAGTGACAGCGTCCACTCTCTTTATACCAGAGCTTTCCCTAACATGTGCAATGAAGACTGAGCCCAGATACCTCCAACCAGACTGACCAGCACGTCTTACCAAGTGCCTGAACTGACAGCGATAGATACCACATTTGTCTAACAAAATAAATTCACACTCTAAGGATACCCACCAGTCATATGGAGATAATTTGAAAAAATTAAAGCCCAAATCTGATAGGTAGTGATTTATACTTAGAAGAATTAACTTTATCTGCACATTTTTTTTAATGATAGAGAAGCTACTAGTGCCACTGTCCAAGTTACTGATATCTTATTCCTAGAATGAGACACTGCATAATGTGTTCTGACACGAGGGAATGTAGCTATAGTTAAGGGATAGGAGATGTGATCACAGGAACATGAGTCTGAGATCCAGCAGTTCTTGCTCCTTCACATTTGCCCAGAAACAAAGACGTCAATAGAACAATGGAAACATTGACTTAAGTCTCCACAGTCTGATGTGAGATAAACAGCGGGTATTTTTTGCCTCTGTTTTATAGTAGGAAATGTAATCTCTAAAGAAGGCCCATTTTGGGGATAATACCATTCTCCAGGATGCTTAAATTCCCCCAAAACAGAGAGCACTACAGTGCCCAGTGGCCAGGGTCTACAACAGCTGGGTCTGGAAACCAGTGGACAGAAATGTCAGTTTCTCTTACCACATGTATGATTGAAATTTGAAGAATGTTTCTTTCCTTCTCCATAATCATAGGCTGCGATGGACTGGAGGTCCTGGTACATAAAACAAAAATGTGTCTGCATTGGATACAGAATTCGTCTCATAAAATAATTGTGCTATTGTGGTCCTCACACTGTTGGACCAGCTGACCAAGAAAGTGTTGTAAGAGCTGCAGTGTTTACTGATTCCTATCATATTTGGGGCTACATTCGCATCTACCAAGGGAAAGAGAGCTAAGAGAGATAAGAAAATCTGGCCTATGGCAAGCACAGTGGCTCACGCCTGTGATCCCAGCACTTTGGGAGGCTGAGGCTGGTGGATCACGAAGTCAGGAGATCGAGACCATCGTGGATAACATGGTGAAACCCGGTCTCTACTAAAAATACAAAAAATTAGCTGGGCATGGTGGCGGGCACCTGTAGTCCCAGCTACTTGGGAGGCTGAGGCAGGAGAATGGTGTGAACCCGGGAGGTGGTGCTTGCATTGATCTGAGATCGCACCACTGCACTCCAGCCTGGGCGACAGAGCGAGACTCTGTCTCAAAAAAAAAAAAAAAAAAAAAAAAAAAAAAATTCTCGCCTAGATAGAGTCTACAGATTTATTTTCATTTCTTCAAAATGAGGTAAAAAAAATCTCATCAACTAAAATGCGGATGATGATGAATTGATAAAGGACAACAGTCACACTGTTTCAGGTGTGTTTTAATCCAAAGTCACACAACATGAGAGAACCTGAACTCTGGAGTCCTGGGCATCTCTGAGGAGAATCTAGAAGGTGGCCGGGAGCAAACAGTGATTCATGTCTAGGGGAATTTCAGGGGTACCTGCTCTAGGGGAAAGAAAAGCCTGAGCCTCTCCACAGTGTGCTCTGTTAAAAATTTTGTCTGACTTGTTGTATTCTTCGACACAAATATTTTTGTCTAGTCCTCTTTCAAATTTTTTATCTCTATTAAAATTCTCACATTGTTCTTGCATGCTGCCACTAGCTTATTAAACATGTTTCTCATATTTATTTAAATATTCTGCCAGGTAATCCATATGCTTTTTAAATCATTGTTGCCAGTTTCTGGAACGTTATCTTGTCCTTCTGTTTGTACCATTCTCCCTGTTTCTTCATTTTCCTTGACTGTCTTTGTTGCTTTATGTTCATCATAACAAGCAACTC
Organism: Macaca thibetana thibetana; assembly: GCF_024542745.1. NCBI lineage: Eukaryota > Metazoa > Chordata > Mammalia > Primates > Cercopithecidae > Macaca > Macaca thibetana. Next base: position 3,926 of record NW_026089127.1, on the reverse strand, counting down.
TTTGCTCATCATAACAAATAGCCACACTCTTCAAAGACTAGGCTCATAGAGACCACCCTCACCAATCACTTCACTCGGTGATTGTGTATCTCTCAAAACTTCATAATAACTTCAAAATATTCAAACTTCTGTCTCTGTTCTCAGTGGCCCCCAGGTTTAGAGAATGTTGGGTTGTGCCAGGACTCCCAGGTAGGAGAGGTAGAAACTATTTACTCAAGCAGCCTCATGAATAAGTGCACCATTAGACACAGTTTTATTATTGAGGTATGATTCATCAAAATAATGTCAATTCAAGCTCCTCTTGAGCAGTCATGTAACATTGAAATGTTATAGTTTCTTATTTGGATCTCTCTGGAGTTTATCTTTTGAATACTTAGGTAAAATTACAAACTAGTACAAAGCTGTCTATTTCGCAAAATTATCTGTTGCAGAATTTTCATCTTCTGTGTATCTCTTTTTGCACTTAATCTTTTATTATTCATGCATCCATAATATAGAAATCTATCCTAAAATTCCTTCATTTTTTTAAGTTTATGGGTTTTCCAGAAGATGTGAGAACCTTCTTTATTTATAAAATCCCTGATTCCACATTGCTGAATAGTTTCCTCTTTAATTTATCTCCTCCTCTCACATGATATTATATTAAGCAAGGAGAAATCAAAACACACCATCCACACTTTGCTTGGAAATCCCCAAAGCTAAATTTTTAATTATCACTTACTAATTCTAATTTTACCAATTGTACTGTAATTAACATAAATCTATAACAAGGTTCACATACTTTCCAGTATCCAATACCATGTTTGTCATAGAAACAAAGCATGTGTGTTCTCTGCAACGTGGTCACCTGAGACCTGAGATGAGGGATCATGCAGGTATTGTTCTGGTTTCTAAGGCTGGGGACAGCAATAGTGATAACAATTCTGAACAGCACTGGCTCCTACTTGAAAGGTTATAGGTAAATTTAATGCTGCAATTTTATATTAACACCTTGTTTGAATGAAGCTCAGAGGAAGAGGCCACATCCCAGGTCACAGAGTGAGGAGGAATGGAGCTGTGCTCTGCTCCCCACACTACCTACAAATCCCAGGCACTAGCCCAGATTCCACTGACGCACGGCATCTGGAGCACAGCTCTCAGGGGATGATGTTAGGGCACCTGCTTCCTCAGGCAGGGCGCTTTCTTCTCTCAATTGTCCACTTGCTCCTTCTGCAGGCTCTGGAGGGAGCACTTGTATTGCCATGATTTATACATGTTCTCTCCCCTAATACGACAAAAAAAATAGTTATTGAATTTTCAGTTTAATTTCCTCTGAAGCACATTGGGTGAGCAGAAAGAAATAAATCACATTCCTTATCCTCCCACACAGCCAAAGATTCCTGAAGGCAGAGCTGATGTGATGTACTCATAGGTTGATCTCTGCCTCTCAGAGGTGGCCTTGGTCTTTAAGTTTCAGCAATTCTGGGAAGTCAAGGACAACTCCATCTCCTGCTCCCTGCTCTGCAGCTCACCTGAGAACAGCTTTCTCATTGGAATGTCTTGTGTTTAAGGAATAAGAGTCCCTGTTTCAGGTTTGGGGGCCTGAGTGCACCTACTGGATCCAGCCCAGGACTGGAGATACTTTCCAGAACAGAACATCACCTGAGACATGACCAGTCACACTGCTTCACTTTCACAATTTCAGCTTCCTCAGAAGAAAATTAAAATTGCTGATAATGTTTCATAAGCATTCTGCCATGTCCTTTCTCTGTTTTCCTGTCTGTTCATTTGTGTCATACCAGGTGCCTGTTATACGTAATAAGATCAAAATTCTGCCCCCAGTAACACATCAATGGGGACCTTTGATTGGACTTTTGCTTTATGCTCTGACATATAGATTATAATGTTCATCACCCTCATTTTTATTTCAAAGAAATCTGCATAATCTGAGTGCAAATACTTTTTGGAATCTACTTAGTAACTGAAATTGAAAAATAAATACCCACTCAAGAAACTGGATACATAGGCAAGTCCACAATGGCAGTCGACAGTTGCTTAACTGGAAGAGAAGCTGCAGAAGCCACAGGTTGTTGAGGACACTTACGTGGTCAGCACTATAGACGTCCGAAAGACAGATGTGGACTCGGTCAACGTGACTGTTCCAGAGGGTCTTGTGCTTCTACGTTTTACGGGCTTTCTCTCCAGAAACCTCCAGATTCTAAAAAATACTATCCAAATACATTTCTTATCGGTCAGATTGGAAAATATTAATTACTGAGAAATGTAACAGGAGCCTTTTTCTAAAGCTTCGACAGGGAAGGACTTTCCCAGAATTTATCCTATATAAAGGAAGACAAATCTCCCATTCCAGATTTCTCCCCCATTCTTCCATTATTATACAAATGAGTAAAGTTAGCCAATAGGGTTAGATGAAAGTAAATAGTCCAGGTACACTGAAACCACAAAAGGGAGTAATGGTCAAAAACAGCTTTTCTCCTGGGGATTCCTGGTGAAAGTCGCAGCCCAGAAGAGGAAGCCATCGCGTCTCTAGGTTTCCATTGTCAAAACAGGCAGTGCTGACCTGCACTGCACAATCCATTCTAACCAGGATGATGGCTCTGGATTAAACATGAGAGTGTGGCAATGCACAGACTCTGAGAACATACAGAAAATAAAATTTAAAAAAATAATAAAAAAAAATGGCACACTCAGACAAGGACAGTAGAGCAATACGAAGCCTCTGACTTCAACATTTTTGAAAACAGTACTTGGAAACTTCCTCATTCATCTCAGCTTCTTTTATCATGAAGCCTTTGCAAGGTTCTTAGCTGAGACAAAGAAAATAACAACCTGCATGCACTTCCAAAGTCTCCACTTGTATCCTGTTTGCTTTAGATCTCTAGGAAGAAAAGTAAGATACCTGGGCCTAGTGTCAGTGTAGGAGGCACTTTCTACAGGTGAGGCACTAGGAAGAAGGGAAAACGTGTGTTATTGGAATATTGGATATGAAACGTGCTCTCATCTGAAAGCATCTGCACCTGCTGGAAATCTCAGAGGCAACATTCAGCTGCAGGGAACAAGGCACACCCAAATCTCCTGTAAGGTTTTGGATTCATTTTCCTCTGATTCGGTGCATCTGGAGCTTAGAGAAGGGGCTCCCTCCTGTGTCATAGAATCCTTGCTTTGAGTCTCCCTGTAGAGTTCATTAGGTTCAGAAGGCTAATCAGTAGATGTTTCAAGAGACGGTGTCAGCAGCATATGGTGTCACTGAAGGAGTATTCTAAGTCAGGACAAAGCCATTTCATGTTAGGCTAGGGAAGCTGAGGGAAAATGCTTTGTGAGCCCCATGGGAACTTCCTCTCAAGGCAAGGACTGGGCTGGAGGGGACACTCAGGAGCCACCCAGCCCAGGTTCCAGCCCCGGAGCAGGTGCACAGGAGGCTGGGGATGAGGTTTCCTCTCAGCGCCTGTGTCTTCCTTTGTCAACAAAACAACAACAACAACAACAGAAAAAAACCCCAAGTGTTCAAGAAGTTGCTGATGTGCCTTTAAATATCCTGTTACATCAGAATCACTCATGTAACTTAAGGCAACCAGAACTATTTTTTAAAGTGGGTTTCAAGGACTGTAAATATCTTAATAGTGAGGATATAAACGACAGGAATGGTTTTACTAATTGAAAGGATACAGAATTGTGGGAGTCTCTATATTCCTATGAATAAACAATTCAGATTTCAGTGTTAAGTAATGTTGCCCACATTGTGTGTGTGACAGGGCAGTGATGGATCTGAGAGTGTGGCAGGTGTACAAACCTAGTGAGTCAGAAATCAACATGGAAAGATGAGGATCTGTGGATATGAACTGAAAGTATGTAAACAGTTCATGAAATTCTATTAAATGGAGTAGGAAATAAAACCCAAACTTATCCAAAATACAAATTCCTTCACG
>NW_026089126.1:0-11879 GCF_024542745.1 Macaca thibetana thibetana | reverse complement strand
CGGGCGCCTGTAGTCCCAGCTACTCGGGAGGCTGAGGCAGGAGAATGGCGTGAACCCGGGAGGCGGAGCTTGCAGTGAGCTGAGATCCGGCCACTGCACTCCAGCCTGGGCGACAGACTGAGACTCTGTCTCAAAAAAAAAAAAAAAAGAAAGAAAGAAACACACACACACACACACACACAGAGAGAGAGAGAGAGAGAGAGAGAACATTTTATTTGGGCCGGGCTGGGTGGCTCACACCTGTAATCCCAGCACTTTGGGAAGCCAAGGCGGGTGGATCACCTGAGGTCAGGAGTTGGAGACCAGCCTCGCCAACATGGAGAAACCCCATCTCTACTAAAAATACAAAATTAGCCAGGCATGGTGGCGCATGCCTGTAATCCCAGCTACCCGGGAAGCTGAGGCAGGAGAATCGCTTGAACCTGGGAGGCGGAGGTTGCGGTGAGCTGAGATCGTGCCATTACACTCTAGCCTGGGCGACAAGAGCGAAACTCCATCTCAAACAATAAAAAAAAATTTGTGTTTGGGCATGGTGACTCAGGCTCACACCTGTAATCCTAGAACTTTGGGAGGCCCAGGTAGGAGGATTGCTTGAGGCCAGGAGTTCAAGACTAGCCTGGGCAACATAGCAAGATTCCCATCTCTACAGAAAAGTAAATTTAAAAAAAATTATGACATTTTGAGGTCCATCCATGATGAAAAAAATTTTAAAAAAAGAAAGAAAATTGGCCAGGTGCACACCTGTAGTCCCAACTAGTCAGGGTGCTGAGGTGGGAGTATCTCCTGAGCCCAGGAGTTCAAGGCTGCAGTGAGCTGTGATCGTGCCACTGCTCTCCAGCTTAAGATACGGGAAAAACCAAAGTGTTTTTCTTTTCTTTTTTTTTTCTGCTGTCATTGTATGAAATAGTCTATAGGTTTCCATTATATCCAGTTATAGAGGGTGCTACTGAGTTACGGATTTTCTGCCTGCTGGATCTGTCCATTTCTGATAGAGGGACACTGAAGTCGCCAGCTATAATAGTTTCTCCTTGCAGTGCTATCGCTTTTTGCTTCACATATTTTGATGTCCTGTTGTTAGGATCATACATGTTAAGGATTGTTATGTCTTCTTTGAGCATTGACTCCTTAATAATTGTGTAATGCCCTGTACTTATCCCTGATGACTTTTCTTTTTCCTTTTCTTTTCTTTTTGAGACAGGGTCTCTGTCAACCAGGCTGGAGTGCAATGATCTCGGCTCAATGCAACCTCTGCCTCCCACGCTCAAGTGATTCCCATGCCTCAGCCTGCAGAGTAGCTGGGATTACAGGCGAGCACCACCACGCCCCGCTAATTTTTGTATTTTAGTAAAGACAGGGTTTCGTCGTGTTGGCCAGGCTGGTCTCGAACTCCCGGCCTCAGGTGATCTGCCCGCCTTGGCCTCCCAGAGTGCTGGGATTACTGGTGTGAGCCACTGTGCCTGGCCTATTCCTGATGACTTTCCTTTCTTTGAAGTTTGTACTGTCTGAAATTCATATAGAGACTCCTGCTTTCTTTTGATTAGTGTTGGCATAGTAGATCTTTCTTTATCCATTAATACATACGTCTTTAAAGTGTAGTTCTTTTTTTTTTTTTTTTTTTTTTTGAGACAGAGTCTCGCTCTGGGGCCCAGGCTGGAGTGCAGTGGCCGGATCTCAGCTCACTGCAAGCTCCGCCTCCCGGGTTTACGCCATTCTCCTGTCTCAGCCTCCCGAGTAGCTGGAACTACAGGCGCCCACCACCGCGCCCGGCTATTTTTTTGTATTTTTTTAGTAGAGACGGGGTTTCACCATGTTAGCCAGGATGGTCTCGATCTTCTGACCTCGTGATCCGCCCGTCTCGGCCTCCCTAAGTGCTGGGATTACAGGCTTGAGCCACCACGCCCGGCCTAAAGTGTAGTTCTTGCTGGGCGCGGTGGCTCATGCCTGTAATCCCAGCACTTTGGGAGGCCGAGACGGGCGGATCGTGAGGTCAGGAGATCGAGACCACCCTGGCTAACAAGGTGAAACCCCGTCTCTACTAAAAATACAAAAAATTAGCCGGGCGTGGTGGCGGGCACCTGTAGTCCCAGCTACTCGGGAGGCTGAGGCAGAAGAATGGTGTGAACCCGGGAGGCGGAGCTTGCAGTGAGCTGTGATCGTGCCACTGCATTCCAGCCTGGGTGACAGAGGGAGACTCCATCTAAAAAAAAAAAAAAAAAAAAAAAAATCTCCCAAGGCCACAGGCAGTGGCTGACACCTGTAATCCCAGCACTGAGAGGCCGAGGCGGGCAGGTCATGAGGTCAAGAGATCCAGACCATCCTGGATTTACCAGCATGGTAAAGCCCCATCTCTACTAATAATACAAAAATTAGACACGCGTGTTTGCGCATGCCTGTAGTCCCAGCTACTCAGAAGGCTGAGGCACGAGAATCACTTGAACCCAGGAGGCAGAGGTTGCAGTGAGCCCAGATTGTGCCACTGCACACCAGCCTGGGTGATGAAATGAAACTCTGTCAAAACAGAAATTACTCTCCTCCGCAGTTCTGGAGGCTCAAAGTCAGGAATCAAAGTGTTGAAGTCTCGAAGGGGGATCCTTCCTCGACTCCTCCAGTGTCTGGAGGCTACTGGCCGTCCTAGTGTTACTAAAACACCAGGGGTTCCATCTAGGGCCTGCTGCTCACCTCACAGAAAGCCAATCACTGAGACAATGATTATTGCCAAGGAAGAAGGTTTTAATCAGGTGCTGCAGCTGAGGGGATGGGAGGGATTTACCCCAGGAATGCAGGGGATGGTTTAATATAAGAAAATTGATTAAAGTCTTATACCGCATTAGTAGAACAAAGGGAAAAACACAGTCATTCCAGCTGACACAGAAAAAGCATCTAAGAAATTCTAACATTTCATGATTAAAACACAGAGAAAACTGTGAAACGAGGGGTATGTCTCAACATGATAAAAGGTATTTGTGAAAAACCCATAGTTATCATCACACTTAATGGTGAAAGACTAAAAGCTTCCCCCTAAGATCAGGAACAAGACACAGAGGTTCACTTTTACCACTGCTAGTCAATGTTTTTTTCTTTTTTTTTTAGACAGAGACTTCCTCCGTCGCCCAGGGTGGAGTGCAGTGGCACAATCTTGGCTCACTGCAGCCTCTGCCTCCCGGGTTCAAGCAATTCTGCCTCAGCCTCCCCAGTAGCTGGGATTACAGGCGTGCGCCACCACACCTGGCCAATTTTTGTATTTTTAGTAGAAACGGGGCTTTCACCATGTTGGCCAGGATGGTCTTGATCTCCTGACCTCGTGATCCACCTGTGTCGGCCTCCCAAAGTGCTGGGATGACAGGCGTGAGCCACCGCGCCCGGTCCAGTTGTGTTTTTATACACTAGCAAGGAGCAATTCAAAAATGTAATTAAGAAAACTGCTGGGCGTGGTAGCTCACACCTCTAGTCCCACACTTTGAGAGGCCTAGGCGGGTGGATCCCTTGAGCCCAGAAGTTCAAGACCATCCTGGGCAATGTGTTGAAACCCCCTCCCTACAGAAAATACAAAAATTAGCCGAGTGTGATGGCATGTGCCTATAATCCCAGCTACTCAGGAGGCTGACGTGGGAGGATCACCTGAGCCCTGGAGATCAAGGCTGCAGTGAGCCATCACGTCATGCATCATTGCACTCCAGCCTGAAAAAGGAGTGACATTCTGCAACATGTTACAACGTGAATGAACCTTGAAAACAAATATAAGTGAAATAAGCCAGACACAAAAAGACAATATTGCATATTTCCACTTACAGAGGTACCTACAAGAATCAAATTCATAGAGACGGAAAGCAGAAGAGTGCTTACAAGGGTCTGGACAGAGAGAGGAAAGGGAAGTTTGTTTTATGGGTAGAGTTTCAGTTTGGGATGTCAAGAAAGTTCTGGAGATAAATAATGGCGATGGTTACATACCAATGGCTACAGGAATGTACTTAATGCCCCTGAACTGTATGTGTGAGAAATGGTTAAGATGGTACGTTTTACGTCTATTTTATACCATCCCCCCTAAAAAAAATTGTTTTTAAGAGTCAAGATCTCACTCTGTCTCCCAGGCTGGGGTGCAGTGGGGTGACCAAAGTTCACTGCGGCTTCCAACTCAGCCAGCTTCCCTGGCTCAAACGATCATCCCGCTTCAGCCTCCCGAGTAGCTGGGACTACAGACGGTGCCATCACGCCCAGCTCATTGTTGATTCCCCCCGCCCCTTGGTAGAGACGGGATTCTGCTATGTTGCCTAGGCTGGTGTCGAACTCGTGGAACAACGGATCCTCCCTCCTGGGCCTGGGCGTGGGCTCGCAAAACGCTGGGATTCCCGGATTACAGGCGGGCGCACCACGCCAGGAGCAAACACTTCCCGGTTTAAAAATTCAGTTTGTGATTGGCTGCCATTCAGCATTATGCTAATTAAGTATGCCTGTTTTTTAAACTTCTTAAAACAATTTTTTAAAATTCCGTTTCCACCTAAAACGTTAAAATTTGTCAAGTGATAATATTCGAGAAGATGTTGCCAAACTATTTTTCTATTTGTTTCCTAATGGCATCGGAAATAGCGAAAGTATCTCGCCATTAGTTAAAAGTGAGCAGCAGATGTAGACCCAGCAGAGGCTGGCACTAGAGCGTTAAGACTATACTTTCAGGGATCATTTCTATAGTTTGTGACTAGAGAAGTTTCTCTGAACGTGTAGAGCACCGAAAACCACGAGGAGGAGACGTAGTGTTCTCTCCTGAGCGTGAAGCAGGCGCTTGGTGTTGCTTCCGTGCAGTTGCCATCAGCCATTGATGATCGTTCTTCTCTCCGCGTTGGAGAGTAAGAGGGAGAGAACGCTGTCTGAGTGGTTTTTCTTTATCGCTGGTTTCAAAGACAGACCGCAGAGTGGTTGCTTTCAGGCGTTTGTGGGTGTTAGCATAGGTCTGCCGTCGCAACCAACCAAGTTGTTTGCTTTCGTTTTACGAGCGACAGAACCTGTGTGCACCGCCTGTCTGGGTGGTTTTTCAATTTCAGGCTTGGTGGAGAGGATTCTGCTGTACGTCCTGTTGTCTCTCCATTTTTTCGCCTTCTCGCTGCCTCTTTTGACGTCGTTTCCCCTGCCACTCCACCCCCAGACGGGGTCTCGGGGTCTCTTGTTCTGCCTGTCGCCCAGGCAGGAGTGCAATGGCGCGATCTCGGCTCATGGCCAACGTCCGCCTTCCGGGCTCAAGGGATCCTCCTAAGTCCTCCCGAGTAGCCGGGGTTACAGGCCAGGCTTTGCTTTTCTTTTGTAGAAACGGGGTGTCACCATGTTGTTCAGGCTGGTCTCCAACTTCTGACCTCAGGTGATCCGCCGCCTCGGCCTCCGAAAGTGCTGGGATTGCAGGCGTGAGCCGCCGTGCCCGGTCTTATTTTATTTTAGAGACAGGGTCTTCCCATATTGCCCAGGCTGATCTCAAGCTCGTGAGCTGCAAGGAATTGGCCTTGGCCAAAGTGCTAGGATTACAGGCGTGACCCACCACGCCCAGCCTCAGGTGCCTTCTAGCAGCTGGAATAGACTCTCGGCAGGGCGCAGTGGCTCACGCCTGTAATCCCAGCAGTTTAGGAGGCCGAGGTGTTCGAGACCAGCCTGGCCAACATGGAGAAACCCTGTCTCTAATAAAAATATAAAATTACCTGGGCGTTGTCGCACATGCCTGTAATCCCAGCTACTCGCGAGGCTGAGGCAAGAGAATCGCTTGGACCCGGAAGGCGTAGGTTGCGGTGAGTCCAGGTTGTGCCATTGAACTCCAGCCTTTTTTTTTTTTTTTTTGAGACGGAGTCTCGCTCTGTCGCCCAGGCTGGAGTGCAGTGGCCGGATCTCAGCTCACTGCAAGCTCCGCCTCCCGGGTTTTTACGCCATTCTCCTGCCTCAGCCTCCCGAGTAGCTGGGACTACAGGCGCCCACCACCTCGCCCGGCTAGTTTTTTGTATTTTTTAGTAGAGAGGGGGTTTCACCGTGTTAGCCAGGATGGTCTCGATCTCCTGACCTCGTGATCCGCCCGTCTCGGCCTCCCAAAGTGCTGGGATTACAAGGCTTGAGCCACCGCGCCCGGCCGAACTCCAGCCTTCTTGAAGCCCAGAGGCGGAGGCTGCAGTGAACCGAGATCGCGTCACTGCATTCCAGCCTGGGCAACAGAGCGAGACTCCGTCTCCAAAAAAAAAAAAAAAAGTGCTGGGATTACAGGCATGAGCCAACGCGTGGCTGGGCGTGGTGGGTCACGCCTGTAATCCTAGCACTTTGGCCAAGGCCAATTCCTTGCAGCTCACGAGCTTGAGATCAGCCTGGGCAATATGGGAAGACCCTGTCTCTAAAATAAAATAAGACCGGGCACGGCGGCTCACGCCTGCAATCCCAGCACTTTCGGAGGCCGAGGCGGCGGATCACCTGAGGTCAGAAGTTGGAGACCAGCCTGAACAACATGGTGACACCCCGTTTCTACAAAAGAAAAGCAAAGCCTGGCCTGTAACCCCGGCTACTCGGGAGGACTTAGGAGGATCCCTTGAGCCCGGAAGGCGGACGTTGGCCATGAGCCGAGATCGCGCCATTGCACTCCTGCCTGGGCGACAGGCAGAACAAGAGACCCCGAGACCCCGTCTGGGGGTGGAGTGGCAGGGGGAAACGACGTCAAAAGAGGCAGCGAGAAGGCGAAAAAATGGAGAGACAACAGGACGTACAGCAGAATCCTCTCCACCAAGCCTGAAATTGAAAAACCACCCAGACAGGCGGTGCACACAGGTTCTGTCGCTCGTAAAACGAAAGCAAACAACTTGGTTGGTTGCGACGGCAGACCTATGCTAACACCCACAAACGCCTGAAAGCAACCACTCTGCGGTCTGTCTTTGAAACCAGCGATAAAGAAAAGCCACTCAGACAGCGTTCTCTCCCTCTTACTCTCCAACGCGGAGAGAAGAACGATCATCAATGGCTGATGGCAACTGCACGGAAGCAACACCAAGCGCCTGCTTCACGCTCAGGAGAGAACACTACGTCTCCTCCTCGTGGTTTTCGGTGCTCTACACGTTCAGAGAAACTTCTCTAGTCACAAACTATAGAAATGATCCCTGAAAGTATAGTCTTAACGCTCTAGTGCCAGCCTCTGCTGGGTCTACATCTGCTGCTCACTTTTAACTAATGGCGAGATACTTTCGCTATTTCCGATGCCATTAGGAAACAAATAGAAAAATAGTTTGGCAACATCTTCTCGAATATTATCACTTGACAAATTTTAACGTTTTAGGTGGAAACGGAATTTTAAAAAATTGTTTTAAGAAGTTTAAAAAACAGGCATACTTAATTAGCATAATGCTGAATGGCAGCCAATCACAAACTGAATTTTTAAACCGGGAAGTGTTTGCTCCTGGCGTGGTGCGCCCGCCTGTAATCCGGGAATCCCAGCGTTTTGCGAGCCCACGCCCAGGCCCAGGAGGGAGGATCCGTTGTTCCACGAGTTCGACACCAGCCTAGGCAACATAGCAGAATCCCGTCTCTACCAAGGGGCGGGGGGAATCAACAATGAGCTGGGCGTGATGGCACCGTCTGTAGTCCCAGCTACTCGGGAGGCTGAAGCGGGATGATCGTTTGAGCCAGGGAAGCTGGCTGAGTTGGAAGCCGCAGTGAACTTTGGTCACCCCACTGCACCCCAGCCTGGGAGACAGAGTGAGATCTTGACTCTTAAAAACAATTTTTTTTAGGGGGGATGGTATAAAATAGACGTAAAACGTACCATCTTAACCATTTCTCACACATACAGTTCAGGGGCATTAAGTACATTCCTGTAGCCATTGGTATGTAACCATCGCCATTATTTATCTCCAGAACTTTCTTGACATCCCAAACTGAAACTCTACCCATAAAACAAACTTCCCTTTCCTCTCTCTGTCCAGACCCTTGTAAGCACTCTTCTGCTTTCCGTCTCTATGAATTTGATTCTTGTAGGTACCTCTGTAAGTGGAAATATGCAATATTGTCTTTTTGTGTCTGGCTTATTTCACTTATATTTGTTTTCAAGGTTCATTCACGTTGTAACATGTTGCAGAATGTCACTCCTTTTTCAGGCTGGAGTGCAATGATGCATGACGTGATGGCTCACTGCAGCCTTGATCTCCAGGGCTCAGGTGATCCTCCCACGTCAGCCTCCTGAGTAGCTGGGATTATAGGCACATGCCATCACACTCGGCTAATTTTTGTATTTTCTGTAGGGAGGGGGTTTCAACACATTGCCCAGGATGGTCTTGAACTTCTGGGCTCAAGGGATCCACCCGCCTAGGCCTCTCAAAGTGTGGGACTAGAGGTGTGAGCTACCACGCCCAGCAGTTTTCTTAATTACATTTTTGAATTGCTCCTTGCTAGTGTATAAAAACACAACTGGACCGGGCGCGGTGGCTCACGCCTGTCATCCCAGCACTTTGGGAGGCCGACACAGGTGGATCACGAGGTCAGGAGATCAAGACCATCCTGGCCAACATGGTGAAAGCCCCGTTTCTACTAAAAATACAAAAATTGGCCAGGTGTGGTGGCGCACGCCTGTAATCCCAGCTACTGGGGAGGCTGAGGCAGAATTGCTTGAACCCGGGAGGCAGAGGCTGCAGTGAGCCAAGATTGTGCCACTGCACTCCACCCTGGGCGACGGAGGAAGTCTCTGTCTAAAAAAAAAGAAAAAAACATTGACTAGCAGTGGTAAAAGTGAACCTCTGTGTCTTGTTCCTGATCTTAGGGGGAAGCTTTTAGTCTTTCACCATTAAGTGTGATGATAACTATGGGTTTTTCACAAATACCTTTTATCATGTTGAGACATACCCCTCGTTTCACAGTTTTCTCTGTGTTTTAATCATGAAATGTTAGAATTTCTTAGATGCTTTTTCTGTGTCAGCTGGAATGACTGTGTTTTTCCCTTTGTTCTACTAATGCGGTATAAGACTTTAATCAATTTTCTTATATTAAACCATCCCCTGCATTCCTGGGGTAAATCCCTCCCATCCCCTCAGCTGCAGCACCTGATTAAAACCTTCTTCCTTGGCAATAATCATTGTCTCAGTGATTGGCTTTCTGTGAGGTGAGCAGCAGGCCCTAGATGGAACCCCTGGTGTTTTAGTAACACTAGGACGGCCAGTAGCCTCCAGACACTGGAGGAGTCGAGGAAGGATCCCCCTTCGAGACTTCAACACTTTGATTCCTGACTTTGAGCCTCCAGAACTGCGGGAGAGTAATTTCTGTTTTGACAGAGTTTCATTTCATCACCCAGGCTGGTGTGCAGTGGCACAATCTGGGCTCACTGCAACCTCTGCCTCCTGGGTTCAAGTGATTCTCGTGCCTCAGCCTTCTGAGTAGCTGGGACTACAGGCATGCGCAAACACGCGTGTCTAATTTTTGTATTATTAGTAGAGATGGGGCTTTACCATGCTGGTAAATCCAGGATGGTCTGGATCTCTTGACCTCATGACCTGCCCGCCTCGGCCTCTCAGTGCTGGGATTACAGGTGTCAGCCACTGCCTGTGGCCTTGGGAGATTTTTTTTTTTTTTTTTTTTTTTTTTATATGGAGTCTCCCTCTGTCACCCAGGCTGGAATGCAGTGGCACGATCACAGCTCACTGCAAGCTCCGCCTCCCGGGTTCACACCATTCTTCTGCCTCAGCCTCCCGAGTAGCTGGGACTACAGGTGCCCGCCACCACGCCCGGCTAATTTTTTGTATTTTTAGTAGAGACGGGGTTTCACCTTGTTAGCCAGGGTGGTCTCGATCTCCTGACCTCACGATCCGCCCGTCTCGGCCTCCCAAAGTGCTGGGATTACAGGCATGAGCCACCGCGCCCAGCAAGAACTACACTTTAGGCCGGGCGTGGTGGCTCAAGCCTGTAATCCCAGCACTTAGGGAGGCCGAGACGGGCGGATCACGAGGTCAGAAGATCGAGACCATCCTGGCTAACATGGTGAAACCCCGTCTCTACTAAAAAAATACAAAAAAATAGCCGGGCGCGGTGGTGGGCGCCTGTAGTTCCAGCTACTCGGGAGGCTGAGACAGGAGAATGGCGTAAACCCGGGAGGCGGAGCTTGCAGTGAGCTGAGATCCGGCCACTGCACTCCAGCCTGGGCCCCAGAGCGAGACTCTGTCTCAAAAAAAAAAAAAAAAAAAAAAAGAACTACACTTTAAAGACGTATGTATTAATGGATAAAGAAAGATCTACTATGCCAACACTAATCAAAAGAAAGCAGGAGTCTCTATATGAATTTCAGACAGTACAAACTTCAAATGAAAGGAAAGGCCACAGGAATATCGCACTGGCACAGTGCCTCACACCAGTGAATCCCAGCACTCTGGGAGGCAAGGCGGGGGCAGATACTGAGGCGGGAGTTCGAGACCAGCCTTGGCCAACACGACGAAACCCTTGTCTTTACTAAAATACAAAAATTAGCGCGGGCGTTATGGGTGGTTGCTCGCCTGTAATCCAGCTACTCTGCAGGCTGAGCATGGGAATCACTTGAGCGTGGGAGGCAGAGGTTTGATGCGCCGAGATCATTGCACTCCCGCCTAGGTTGACAGATGACCCTGTCTCAAAAGGAAAAGAAAAGGAAAAAGAAAAGTCAATCAGGGATAAGTACAGGGCATTACACAATTATTAAGGATGTCAATGCTCAAAGAAGACATAACAATCCTTAACATGTATGATCCTAACAACAGGACATCAAAATATGTGAAGGCAAAAAGCCGATAGCACAACTGCAAGGAGAAACTATTATAGCTGGCGGACTTCAGTGTCCCCTCTATCAGAATATGGACAAGCTCCAGCCGGCAGAAGATATCCCGGTAACTCCATGTATCCCCCTCTTTAATTGGATATTAATGGGAAAACCTCTAGACTATTTTCATACAATGAACAGCAGAAAAAAAAAAGAAAAGCAAAAACACTTTTGGTTTTTTCCCGTAACTTAGGCTGGAGAGCCAGTGGCACGATCACATCCTCACTAGCAGCCTTGAAACTTCCAGGGCAGCAGGCAGATACTCCCACCTCAGCACCCCTGTCTAGTTGGGACTACAGGTTTGCACCCTGTCCAATTTTTCTTTCTTTTTTAAAATTTTTTTCAACGATCGGTATGGACCCATCAAATATGTCCATAACATTTTTGTTAAATTTACCTTTTCTGTAGAGATGGGAATCTTGTCTATGTTGCCCAGCGCTAAAGTCCTTGAACTCCTGGCCTCAAGCAATCCTCTCTCCCTGGGCCTCCCAATGTTCAAGGATTACAGGTTGTGGGGGAAAGGCCTGGGAGTCACCTATGCCCTAACACAAAATTTTTTTTTATTGTTTGAGATGGAGTTTCGCATTCTTGTCGCCCACGGCTAGAGAGTACATGGCACGGATCTCAGCTCACTCGCAACCTCCCGCCTCCCAGTTTCAATAGCGATTCTCCTGCCGCCAGCTTCCGGTGGTTAGCTGGGATTACACGGAAAGCGCCCACCATGCCTGGCTTAATTTTGTATTTTTAGTAGAGATGGGGTTTCTCCCTGTTGGCGGGAGCGATGGTCCTCCAACTCCTGACCTCAGGTGATCCACGCCCCCGCCCTTGGCTTCCCAAAGTGCCTGGGATTATTACAGGTTGGGTGTGACCACCCAGCCCGGCCAAATAAAATGTATTCTCTCTCTCTCTCTCTCTCTCTCTCTCTGTGTGTGTGTGTGTGTGTTTCTTTCTTTCTTTTTTTTTTTTTTTGAGACAGAGTCTCAGTCTGTCGCCCAGGCTGGAGTGCAGTGGCCGGATCTCAGCTCACTGCAAGCTCCGCCTCCCGGGTTCACGCCATTCTCCTGCCTCAGCCTCCCGAGTAGCTGGGACTACAGGCGCCCGC
>NW_026089125.1:0-11910 GCF_024542745.1 Macaca thibetana thibetana | reverse complement strand
CTCTGTTATCTGCCCAGGGGAGCTTCCCAAGCCTACATCACCAGCAACATCTTCAGCCCCATGGAGAATAAGAATGTTGTAGCCTTAACCTGTGAACCTAAGACTCAGGGCTACATCTACATGTGGTAGTTAAATAGTCAGAGACTCCCGGTCAGTCCCAGGCTAGAGCCACCCGGTAAAAACAGGATCTTCATTCTAGCCAGTGTCACGAGAAATGACACAGGTCCCTATGAATGTGAAATATGGGACCGAGTTGGTAGCATCTGCAGTGACCCAGTCACCCTGGATGTCCTTTGTATCTTTGGTTCCTCTGTGGACCAGGCCACCAGCAAAAATCCAAATGACCAGAGGCCAGGCATCTCAATCTCTCTCACGTCCAAGTACAGATACTTTTATTTCTGGACACCAGGGCTGGCCATGACTCCCTGCCCTGGGAAAACTTGGCTAGGCACAGCCTTAAGCAAGAATATAAAGGGAGGGGCTGCTCTTGTCATGGGAGACTTGGGGTCTACAGCCTGTGATGGGAGAAACACGTGAATACCTCATGCCTCGGCTCAGTGAACACAGAAGGGGTTTGGCTGGGCCTTGAGGGTGTGTCTTGGCTCAGAGGGACACTGGAGTCCCTTTAAGAGATCAGGAGCATCCCCTTTCCTCAGACGACATCACCTGTGGCTTTATTCTCTTTACACCAGATGGTCCACACGACCCCAGCATTTTCTCTCCATTCACCAATTACCGTTCAGGAGAAAACCTCTTCTTGTCCTGCTTCGCGGACTCTAACCCACCGGCAGAGTATACTTGGACGATTAATGGGAAGTTTCTGCAATCAGGACAAGAGCTCTCTATCCCCAAAATTACTACAAAGTATAGCGGGATCTATGGTTGCTCTGCTCGTAACTCAGTCACTGACAGCGAACGTTCCACATTCCAGAAGATCAAAGTTTCTCGTAAGTGGATCCCTGCATCATCGGCAATAGGGTTTTAGGTTTTACTAGTCATATGACACCAGGAAAGTTGTTACACTACTCTAAGCTTCTGTCTTTTCATCGGCAAAATGGAAATAATGTCTACCTGACAGGATTATTTTGTGAATTAAATAAGGTACAGGTAAAGTATTTAGCACAGGGCCTGGCACATAGGACGTGCCCCTCAACAGTACCTATTTCCATATATATATATATTTAGAAAAAGAGGTAACACATAAAACACTAGGACATGGTTACTGACTACTTGTGGGAGAGAAAGAAAAAAATACTAAGTGCAAACAATCAATCCTGGTATGTTAGTTTTTACCAACTGAGACGCATCTAGGATGGGATTAGACATATAATTAATCAGGGAAGACACATGTGAGGGAATGTGGGGCAGGCATGAAGGTAGTGTGGGAGAACCCACAGACCCCTATGCAAAGCTGACTCTTGTGAAAAAGAAAGAGAAAGAGGTTTTAGGTATCAATGCAGTTCTAAAAGAGTTTTTGCAAGGCTGATGTGGAGTCCTCCAACCAGTCACCCATTGAAGTTAAAGAGAGCCTGGGAGAACTAGGCTTGCTTTCATGCCCTTGCTGGGAGCCTGTGGGAAGGAAGCTTTCTGTGCAAAGGAGGTGGTGTATTTGAAATGCACTGACCTGGGCCTTCTGTCAATCAGGTCCCTGACACAGAGACCTAACAGGGTCTCATTCATAGTTGCCACCACAGAGACACTGAGAAAAAGATGCAACCATGAAAAGGTGGAAAGGTGGAAAGCTCTACTGACATAGAAAATAGTGACTAGCCTTTCTCCCATCTGAAAGCTTTTGGAAATATCTGAGTGCAGTAGAGAATTGACAGAGGACTGATCAAAAACCTAGAAATATGGTGAGAGGGGATAAAAACTGCAAGAATATAATCATCTCCCATCAACTTTCCAACAGAAATAATACATTTCTTGAAGAAACATTTATAGAGTACCTCATGTCACATGCTGGTTCCTGAGGTTCACCCCTGTAAAATAACATCATCTCCATTCCTTCTTTTCTTTTCTTTCCATGACAGCTCCTTTAAGAAGAGGACATCTATCCTGGCATTATTCGACATAGCAGCCGTGATGTCATTTCTGTATTTCAGGAAGTCTGGCAGGTATGATGGCCTTTTCTCTTGTCCTGTATCCTGCAGGGCTGACTGCCATGCTTGGGAGAGGGAAAAGACTTATTTGCCTGTATCTGGACTGGATCTCCTCCTTCCTCCACCGAACTCCTGCTTCTCAGCACTAATTCCTGCAGTTCCCTTTCTCCCTGGCCTTTATGCTGCCTGTACCCCAATGCCTTTCATACTTAATTATCTCCAGCTTCTGCTTTTTTGTTGCTCAGATTCAAATGAGAAACACAATTTCATATTGTGAAACCCTTTTCATTATGTTTAACATCTCTCAACAGTGTAATTCTTTCCATTCCCATAAAGCTCAACCACTTCTCAAAGTATTGCTTGACTTCTTATCTCCAGACTTTGAAACCTTCCTTGCATATGACTCTCTCATTACCTTTCTAAAATCTACTTAATTCACTTAATCAAGAATCTCCACTGTCTACTCTAGTCTATTTGGTAAGCTCAAATTGCTTCTATTTACCAATTGTTCTCACTTCCTTTACCTCTACTTCCTAGTATAATTCCTCCGTCCTAATTAGAACTGTCTTCCTACCCATCCCTGCCACTTCACCCATATAGACATAAAATTCTTAGTTTCAAAGCTATGTCTAAAAACAGGGTGAACTCCCCTCCACCATCTTCACTACAGACTTAACCACTTCCTTCATCACAAACAATCTCTGACCTCCTGGAGAACAAAGACTTTAGAATTAGCCTGTGAACCTGAGACTCAGAACAAAACCTATGTGTGCTTGAGACCTTTTCCTGATGACCAATTCCCAAGTTCAGAAAAGATACAGAAATGAAGAAGGCAACGTCCCTACCCCAGGGGACATAAAGCCTAAGACAGAAAGTGACACCTGAAAATAATCATGATACCAAAATAGAAAAAAAGGAAGGCCACAAGAAATCAGAGAAATCTGATGGGAAATATAGCTACACATTGGAATCAATGGAAAACATTTTTAAATGTGAATGCTCAAGCCCCACCCATGAGTTCCAGTTTAAAGGTCTGGAGAGGGACCCAGGCATTGGTAATTTTTAAGTCTTCCCTGACACTACTAACATGTAATGAGGATGGAGAACTCTTGTTGTCATAGGTAGAATTTAAAACTAAATCAATGATTTTCAGCTAGAAGAACTAGAATTACATAAGGACCTTTTTGAACATACATGAGACTATATGTTTTTGGCCCTAACTATTAATGGGCTACACCAAGAACTCAGTAATCCTGTTGGGAAACAGAAGATGAATGGACAAGTCACCTTATTTGATATATTAAAATATATATAAAGCATTTTCAAATGAGTGATAAGTCATGCTAAACCTTCTCTAAGTAATATTTATGGGAATGCTAATAATATGAGTATTCTAGGCTGGGCGCAATGGCTCAGGTCTGTAATCCCAGCACTTTGGGAGGCCGAGGCCGGCAGATCATGAGGTCAGGAGATCGAGACGATCCTGGCCAACACGGTGAAACACCGTCTCTACTAAAAACACAAAAACAAAATTAGCGGGGTGTGATGGGAGGCGCCTGAAGTCCCAGGTACTCCGGAGACTGAGGTAGGAGAATGGCGTGAAGGTGGAAGTTGGAGCTTGTAGTGAGCAGAGATTCTGCCACTGCACTCCAGTCTGGTCGACAGAGCGAGATTCCATCTCAAAAAAAAAAATTAAATATTTTTTTAAAAATGAGTTTTAAAAACTGTATGAAATCTCTGGAAATCGAATATGTTAGCAGTCATAGTGTCATATGCCACAGAAGTAACTAGATTTCTCTGTGAGCTGTGTCTTTACCATAATAAACCTAATAAAATTCTCAGATTTTTAACCATGGTCCTTTTAAATCTTTGTCATTCCCAGACAGTTGCTTTGGTTCTTCCTCGAGGTATTTACAGTCAGCTACAGTCCAAAATTGCTTTTTTTCAAGGAGATATATGGAAAAGACTCTGACAACGACTCTTGAGTACAAGTTTCTGATAACTTCAAGATCATACCCCTGGACTCTCTGAGAACTTTCAAAATTTTAACGAACAGGCTGATACTTTCATGAAATTCAAGACAAAGAAGAAAAAACACCTCAGTTTTATTGCACTAAATAATCGAAAGGAAAATGGTTTCATAATTTTTTATTTGAAAATGTGCTGATTCTTTGAATGTTTTATTCTCCAGATTTATGAACTTTCTCTTTTAAGCTATTTATACCTTACAGCAATTTGGTAAAGTATACTTTTGTAAACAAAAATGGAAACATTTGTTTTGACTCCCAATCTGAGTGCCTCAGAATTGGGAAACTACTCATAAGTATTCATACGCTTAGGGTAATAAAGTTATTTGCATAAGTTCAGTAAGAATCTACTCTCTTTATAACAGGACACATTTGAAAACATTGGTTATGTTACCAAGGCTTTGACTGGGATGTTCTATTTGACAATATACATAGAATAAACCCATAGGGAATGCAGGCAAAGTCTGAAGTTGGCCTTGGTTTGGCTTCCTAGTCTCAAGAGGTTTTTGAAAGTTTAATCTGAGAGTCTTATAAAACTTCTAACAAAGCAAAGTTTAAAAAGATCCTCTATGGTCGATTGCTACTCTTGCTGCACTTAGGTAAAAAATCTAGGCACGTTCGGTGAGACTCAACCTATTTTGCAAACAAATTCATCCTACTGGAATTATCATTGACAAAAATAGAGAGCCCTATATAGAGAAAAATTATGTTGAAAAGAAAAACTGTAGTACACCTGTTACCACATTGAACCACTGTTCATTATCTTTGAGTATTTATAATCCACTGGTAGACTGGACTGGACCCTGAATTCTTTTAGTTCTTCCAATTAAATTTTCTCCAATGAAATCATTAAGAACAAGAACAGCTCTGTTCCTGAAGCCATACAAACTAGACAACTCAGTGTAAATTTCATGGGAAAACCCTCGTGTCTGAGGTGTGGGCCACTCAGAGCTCACCAAATGTTGAACACCATCACTTAGCGACACTTAAACTGCAAACCACAACAACAAGTTAATGACTGTACACTGTGGACAGACAGCTTTTCTCAAGATGTCAGAACAAGACTGTCAATCATGATGAGACTCTTACCTCTCTTAATTTGTTCTTGCTTATGCCTGTCTCCTTTGCTTCCCAGAATAATGCTGTACTTAGGATTTCACAAGAAGTAACTTCTGAGAGTAAGTTAACAGTGTCAGATATATCACATCAACCACACTTTTTTTTTTTTTAAGATGGAGTTTCTCTCATGTTGCCCACACTGCAGTGCAATGGCAAAATCTTGGCCCACTACAACCTTCGCCTCCTGGGTTCAAGTGATTCTCCTGCTTCAGCATCCCTAGGAGCTGCAATTATAGGCATGTGCAACCATATCAGGCTAACAGTATTTTTAGTAGAGACGGGGTTTCTACATGTTGGTCAGGCTGGTCTCAAATTTCTGACCTCAGGTGATCCACACGCCTTGGCTTCCCACAGTACTGGGATTACAGGTACAAGCCACTGCAAGTGGCTCACACATTTTTACATAACAAGAGATTCTTTAGTCCACCCAAAGGCTGAAGTTAGCTGCATCTTTAACACAACTTTTTCCTCAAATGTATGGAGCTTTTTTAGGCTTCTACTTCTATACTTGCCTATTCTTCTCACTCCCTGTTTTAATTTAACAGAGACATGCAATCCTAGAAAATAGAATTGCTCTCTACCAGCTAAACAGGGGGGAGCCTGTGCAGTTTCTGACACTTCTTATTGTACATGGATAAATACATTGGGTATTATAGAGACTCAGTTGTAAAAATCAACAAATGTGCTGCCTGGTTAAAATGATTAGACTCTTTTGGCTTCTTCTTTGACCTATTCTATTGTAGTTGGTTTGCATCTTGCTTAAGGTGAATATTCCAGCCTCATGATATTTTTGTCCTGATAGTCATACTGGTACTCTCCCTCATGTGGTGCAATTTACAGATATTTTTATTTGTGTGCAAATATTTGTGTGCAGCCATCCTTCAAATATCAAATTGTTTCTCTTGGACTGGAATTCAAAAACTCAAAGAAATGTGTGGTTTATGGGCCGGAGGCAGTGGCTCACATCTGTAATCCCAGCACTTTGGGAGGAAAAGGCAGGCAGATCACAAGGTCAGGAGTTGGAGACCAGCCTGGTCAATATGGTGAAACCTTGTCTCTATTAAAATTACAAAAATTAGCCTAGTGTGGTGCTGCACATCTGTAGTCCTGTAGGGAGACCCCCTGAAACCATTGCTATGGAATAAAAATGAAATGCTCCTGATTATTGTAAATACAAAATTGCATGCAGGATTGTGTAAAGACAATGCCAGGTTGGGCTGCCACAATGAGCCAACAGTGCGTGATGTGCTTCCCCATGCAGAGAGCCTATTAATGGATGTGTAGTCAGGGAGATTTTACATCACCAAGATTCCTATCCCAGAAAAGCAGATGTTCATAGCTCTGGGAATGGAATGCAACCCTTGTGGAGAGCCTATAAATGGACACACGAGGGGCGCCTGTTCATACGGATAAGATAGGGTTATAAATGCCCTTATCTTGCCACGGCTCTTCTAGGTCTCTTTAGGGTTAAGGCATACTCCCTTCAGAGAATATTTTGGTTTAACTGGTTGTCTAGCTTCACATCCTGTTTCTATTGATTGTTTGCAACCAGCTTTTCTGCAACTGTTACTGCTGATTAATATCTTGTTAATCATAGGTTATGGATAGAATGTGTTTCTGTTTTAAGGCTCCGTTAGAAATTGTTGATGCACACACTAGGTTGCAAATTCTCATCTCTGTATACTGTACTTCTGCATACCGATGTTATGTTAAAGAATTACCTTATGCCCATGTGACCATCTAACCTCATAATCAAACTTATGTTAAAGAATTACTTCATCCCCGTGTGACCATCTCACCTCATCATTAAACGACCCTAAATCCCTCACCAACCTACTCGCGCCCTCACTAAACTTAATAATAAATGCTGGTATATCCAGTGCGTTGGCGGCATCACAGGACCAGAAGGCATTGACCCCCGGACCCGGCTATCACTATCTTGTGTATGTCTTATTTCTTGACCTGCCAATCCACCTGGGAACAGAGAAAGAACCCTGTTGCATTGTGGGCTGCTGGCCAGATCCCACAATATAATCCCAGCTACTTGGGATGCTGAGGCGGGAGAATCGCTTGAACCCGAAGGCGGAGGCTGCAGTGAGCCGAGATCGTGCCACTGCAATCCAGCCTGGGACACAGAGAGACTCCATCTAAAAATAAAAAAAAGTCGGGGGGGAGGGTGGTGGTGCCCAGATGGCTGAATAGGAATAGCACCAGCCTCCAACTCCCAGCGTGAGCAACACAGAAGACGGGTGATTTCTACATTTGCAACTCAGGTATCTGGTTCATCTCACTGGGGTGTCTTGGACAGTGGGTGCAGGACAGTGGGTGCAGCCAAACGATTGAGAGCGGAAACAGGGTGAGGCATCACCTCACCCTGGAAGTGCAAGAGGGAAGGGAATTCCCTTTCCTAGCCAAGGGAAACCGTGACACACAACATCTGGAAAATCTGGTCACTCCCACGCTAATACTGTGCTTTACCAAGGGTCTTAGCAAAGGACACAGCAGGAGATCATGTCCCGCGCCTGGCTCAGAGCGAACTCCAACAGACCTGCAGCCGAGGGTCCTGACTGTTAGAAGGAAAAACAACAAACAGAAAGGACATCCACAAAAAAACCCCATCTGTACGTCACCATCATCAAAGACCAAAAGTAGATAAAACCTCAAAGATGAGGAAAAAGCAGTGCAGAAAAGCTGAAAATTCTAAAAATCAGAGCGCCTCTCCCCCTTCAAAGGAACACAGGTCCTCACCAGCAATGGAACAAAGCTGGACAGAGAATGAGTTTGACCAGTTGAGAGAAGAAGACTTCTGACAATCAAACTTCTCCGAGGTAAAGGAGGAAGTACGAACCCAGTGCAAAGAAACTAAAAACCTTGAAAAAAAGATTTGAAAAACAGCTAACTAGAATAATCAATGTAGAGAAGTCCTTAAATGACATGATAGAAATGCAAACCATGAAATGAGAACTACATGACAAATTTAAAAGCTTCAGTAACCAACACGATCAACTGGAAGAAAGGGTATCAGTGATTGAAGATCAAAAGAATGAAATGAAGGGAGAAGAGAAGTTCAGAGAAAAAAGAGTAAAAAGAAGTGAACAAAGCCTCAAGAAAATTTGGGACTATGTGACAAGTCCAAATCTAAGTCTGATTGGTGTACCTGAAAGTGATGGGAAGAATGCAACCAAGTTGGAAAACACTCTGCAGGATATCATCCAGGAGAAATTCCCCAACCTAGGAAGGCAGGCCAACACTCAAATTCAGGAAATACAAAGAACACCACAAAGATACTCCTCGAGAAGAGCAACTCCAAGATACATATTTGTCAGATTCACCAAAGTTGAAATGAAGGAAAAATTGTTAAGGGCAGTCAGAGAGAAAGGTCGGGTAACCCACAAAGAGAAGTCATCAGACAGAGCGGATCTCTCGGCAGAAACTCTACAAGCCAGAAGAGAGTGGGGGCCAATATTCGACATTCTTAAAGAAAAGAATTTTCATCCCAGAATTTCATATTCAGCCAAACTAAGCTTCATAAGTGAAGGAGAAATAAAATCCTTTACAGATGAGCAAATGCTGAGAGATTTTTTCACCACCAGGCCTGCCCTACAAGAGCTCCTGAAGGAAGCACTACACACGGAAAGGAACAACCGGTACCAGCCACTGCAAAAACATGCCAAAATGTAAAGACCATCGATGCTAGGAAGAAACTGCATCAACTAACGAGTAAAATAACCATATAACATCATAATGACAGGATCAAGTTCACATATAACAATATTAAACATAAATGTAGATGGGCTAAATGGTCCAATTAAAAGACACAGACTGGCAAAATGGAGAAAGAGTCAAGAGTCATCAGACTGCTATATTCAGGAGACCCATCTGACGTACAGAGACACACATAGGCTCAGAAAAAAGGGATGGGGGAAGACCTACAAATCAAATGGAAAACAAAAAAAGGCAGGGGTTGCAATCCTAGTCTCTGATAAAACAGATTTTAACCAACAAAGATCAAAAGAGATAAAGAAGGCCATTACATAATAGTAAAGGGATCAATTCAACAACAAGAGCTAACTATCCTAAATACATATGCACCCAATACAGGAGCACCCAGATGCATACAGCAAGTCCTTAGAGACTTAAAAAGAGACTTAGACTCTCACACAATAATAATGGGAGATTTTAACACCCCACTGTCTACATTAGACAGATCAACGAGACAGAAAGTTAACAAGGATATCCAGGAATTGAACTCAACTCTACACCAAGCGGACCTAACAGACATCTACAGAACTCTCCAACACAAATCAACAGGATATACATTCTTCTCAGCACCACATCACACTTACTAAAAAATTGACCACATAATTGGAAGTAAAGCACTCCTCAGCAAATGTAAAAGAAGATAAATTATAACAAACTGTCTCTCAAACCACAGTACAATCAAACTAAATCTCCAGATTATGAAACTCACTCAAAACCACAACTCTACATGGAAACTGAATAACCTGCTCCTGAATGACTACAGGGTACATAATGAAATGAAGACAGAAATAAAGATGTTCTTTGAAACCAGTGAGAACAAAGATACAACATGCCAGAATCTCTGGGACACATTTAAAGAAGTGTGTAGAGGGAAATTTGTAGCACGAAGTGCCCATAAGAGAAAGCAAGAAAGATCTAAAATTGACACCCTAACAACACATCACAATTGAAACAACTAGAGAAAAAAGAGCAAACACTTTCTTTTTTTGTTTGTTTGTTTGTTTATTTATTTATATTATACTTTAAGTTCTAGGGTACATGCAGGTTTGTTACATATGTATACTTCTGCCATGTTGGTGTGCTGCACGCATCAACTCGTCAGCACCCATCAACTCGTCAGTTACATCAGGTATAACTCCCAATGCAATCCCTCCCCTTTTCCCCCTCCCCATGATTGGCCCCAGTGTGTGATGTTCCCCTTCCGGAGTCCAAGTGATCTCATTGTTCAGTTCCCACCTATGAGTGAGAACATGCGCTGTTTGGTTTTCTGTTCTTGTGATAGTTTGCTGAGAATGATGGTTTCCAGCTGCATCCATGTCCCTACAAAGGACACAAACTCATTCTTTTTTATGGCTGCATAGTATTCCATGGTGTATATGTGCCACATTTTCTTTTTTTTTTATTAATTTATTTATTATTATTATACTTTAAGTTGTAGGGTACATGTGCATAACGTGCAGGTGTGTTACATATGTATACTTGTGCCATGTTGGTGTGTTGCACCCATCAACTCGTCATTTACATCAGGTATAACTCCCAATGCAATCCCTCCCCCCCCCATGATAGGCCCCGGTGTGTGATGTTCCCCTTCCTGAGTCCAAGTGATCTCATTGTTCAGTTCCCACCTATGATTGAGAACGTGCGGTGTTTGGTTTTCTGTTCTTGTGATAGTTTGCTAAGAATGATGGTTTCCATCTGCCTCCATGTCCCTACAAAGGACGCAAACTCATCCTTTTTAATGGCTGCATAGTATTCCATGGTGTATATGTGCCACATTTTCTTAATCCAATCTGTCACTGATGGACATTTGGGTTGATTCCAAGTCTTTGCTATTGTGAATAGTGCCGCAATAAACATACATGTGTATGTGTCTTTATAGCAGCATGATTTATAATCCTTTGGGTATATACCCAGTAATGGGATGGCTGGGTCATATGGTACTTCTAATTCTAGATCCCTGAGGAATCGCCATACTGTTTTCCATAATGGTTGAACTAGTTTACAATCCCACCAACAGTGTAAAAGTGTTCCTATTTCTCCACATCCTCTCCAGCACCTGTTGTTTCCTGACTTTTTAATGATCGCCATTCTAACTGGTGTGAGATGGTATCTCATTGTGGTTTTGATTTGCATTTCTCTGATGGCCAGTGATGATGAGCAGTTTTTCATGTATCTGTTGGCTGTATGCATGTCGTCTTTTGAGAAATGTCTGTTCATATCCTTTGCCCACTTTTTGATGGGGTTGTTTGTCTTTTTCTTGTAAATTTGTTTGAGTTCTTTGTACGTTCTGGATATTAGCCCTTTGTCAGATGAGTAGATTGCAAAAATGTTCTCCCATTCTGTAGGTTGCCTGTTCACTCTGATGGTAGTTTCTTTTGCTGTGCAGAAGCTCTTTAGTTTAATGAGATCCCATTTGTCAATTTTGGCTTTTGCTGCCTTTGCTTTTGGTGTTTTAGACAGGAAGTCTATCCCA
This sequence comes from Macaca thibetana thibetana, assembly GCF_024542745.1. Taxonomy (NCBI): domain Eukaryota; kingdom Metazoa; phylum Chordata; class Mammalia; order Primates; family Cercopithecidae; genus Macaca; species Macaca thibetana. Next base: position 430 of record NW_026089125.1, on the reverse strand, counting down.
TGCCTATGTCCTGAATGGTACTACCTAGGTTTTCTTCTATGGTTTTTATGGTATTAGGTCTAACATTTAAGTCTCTAATCCATCTTGAATTAATTTTCGTATAAGGAGTAAGGAAAGGATCCATTTTCAGCTTTCTACTTATGGCTAGCCAATTTTCCCAGCACCATTTATTAAATAGGGAATCCTTTCCCCATTTCTTGTTTCTCTCAGGTTTGTCAATGATCAGATGGCTGTAGACATGTGGTATTATTTCTGAGGACTTTGTTCTACTCCATTGGTCTATATCTCTGTTTTGGTACCAGTACCATGTTGTTTTGGTTAGTGTAGCCTTGTAGTACAGTTTGAAGTTAGGTAGTGCGATGCCTCCAGCTTTGTTCTTTTGACTTAGGATTGTCTTGGCAATGCGGGCTCTTTTTTACTTCCATATGAA
>NW_026089124.1:0-12127 GCF_024542745.1 Macaca thibetana thibetana | reverse complement strand
GCAGGGTGTGGCCGGGCGCGGTGGCTCACGCCTGTAATCCCAGCAATCAGGAGGCCGAGGCACGTGGATCACAAGTTCAGGAGATCGAGCCATCCTGGCGAACACAGGTGAAACCCTGCCTCGAACTAAAAATACTAAAAAATAAGCCGGGCGTGATGAGGCGCCTGTAGTCCCAGCTACTCGGGAGGCTGAGGCAGGACAATGGCGTGAAGGTGGAGCTTGCAGTGAGTGGAGATGGTGCCACTGCACCCCAGCCCGGGCGACAGAGTAAGACTGTGTACCACAAGAACTAAGCAAAGAAAGAAAGAGAGAAAGAAAGAAAACGAACTAAATGAAAGACAAAGAAGGAAAGAAATAACGCAAGGAAAGCAAGGGAAAATAAAAGAAGACCCTATATCTGGGCAAACACAGCAGAATACTTGAATACATTTCACTTGTTTAAATTAAAAATGCCAGGAGGAACCACAGATAAGAATCCTATACATTCCTTGGGGACTACAAGATCAGAAGCTGACAGGTGTTATGGGTTTTTTCATCAGGGCACTTACAGAAATGGCATCAGAATGGATATTCCTTTGGAGAAAGGGGATTGGGAAAATTGGCTGAAAAAAAAAAAAAGGTAATTAACTTTTCCCATCTTAACAATTCCAGTATTTTCATACTTTAATTTATTACTTACGACCATGAATCCCCGAGTATAATTTTTTACTCAAATATTACGTTATAATTTAAAGGTCATAGTCGCTCCAACAAGATCAAATTAATCTAAAAATTTAAGTTCTTCCCAATCAATGACCTTCAGCCCAGCTCCCCAGTCCTCATCCCTAGTCCAGCGGACTAACCTAGGGTCCGGCCTCAGATAGGGTCCTCGGCGGTAGCTCAGAAGGCAGGAAAGACTCCCGGAGAACGCTGGGCCTGCCTCCCTTCTCCAGGGGTCGGCAGGTTAGGCTGGGCGCGCTGCGGCCTTGCGCTACTTCCGCTTTCCGCAGCTGGGGAGCGCCCCGGGCGGAGAGGGGGGAGAGAGAGACCAGAGAGAGCAGAGAGAGCGGAAAGAGCTGGGCGCGGGGCGGGCCTCGGCGCCTGGGCGGTCTGACCTTCCCGGGGTGTGACCTTCCCGGGCGTCCAGGGAAGCGGCAAGAGCCGCCACTCACGTGCCGCGGGACCCGCGCGCCACTCGGGGATGGCCCGCCGGGGTCGCCGGGGAATCTCGGGGTCGTCGGCCTCCTTCCCGCAGTGCCTACCTGGTGGGAACTGTTGTCCTCCTTTGCCCCCAGGTCGTGTCATTTGGCCGCGGGGTTTTCCGAGCGCCAGGGGCGCCAGCGCCTGGGCAGCACGGAGCCGCTTCTGAACGGAGACTTGCAGGCTGCCAGACAGTGGGCGGCTGGGCAGGGGCGGTGAGCGTTTCAGGGCCGGCCAGAGAAAGTTGGAAGTCTCTCCCTAACTGTCCTTGCGAGGCCGGGGAGGAGGCGCGCCTGGCCCGGCTCCTTGGCGGTAAAACTGGTCGCATCCCGGCGCCCTAAAGCCCGGGGGCTCTGGGGACTGGATGGCGAGCTGGCCGGCAGCTCCTACCGCCCAGCTTTAACCAGAAGCTGGGATCTTCCCGCAGCAGTTCGTGTGTTCCCTGGTGGAAAATGCAACTCATCTGACTCCCCCATCCAAAAAGTTTATTTCCCAAGGATCGAGAAGGATGGTGGTCAGCGCTGTTGTTCCTCAGTTGAAACCCTGGTGTTAGTCTGAGAGGGATCAAAGGGGCTGAAAAGAGTTTTTCTATTCCGAGTGCTACAGCAAGCTCATACATCAGTTCTAATTCATGCTGAACAGTCTTGCTTCCTCCAAGCCCTGTGGTCTTCTCCCAGCTAGAGCTACACATAATCTGAATTAACCTGTTAATCTACCCAATCCTGAGTGAATCTGTTAGTGCCCACCATTGTTTTTTCTCTTCTAATAATTCTACAAGTGGTTATTTGTAGAATTTAATGTGTTTAAGTTTGGCTCACCTAACGGGGTTCAATTCACTTGGGCAGATAGAATACAATGTGATGTGACTTTCTTTCCTTCCAAGTTACAAAGGAAGTGGCTGCGCCAAAAGCAAGCAACGCGTTGAGGTTTATCTGGGAGGCCACACTGGACATGCCCTGTCTTCTCAGTTGCCTTCATTTTTTTTTTCTTCCTCCTTTTTGCCTCCTTTTCTTCCCCCCCTAAAATGCAGGGCTGGGTGTTTTGTGATGTTTCTGCCCAGGTTGGAATACTCGGATAAAGTATTGGTTTGTAGGCACAGACCTGAAGGACAGGACTGAACTGGCTCCTCTGTCACTGACTAGTTTGTGTGGTCCTAGGAGACTTTGTCTTGCTCTGGCCTTAGTTTGCCTTCTGGAAAAGGATTAGGACGCTGATATACTTTTTTAGGAATATACCAGAAGGCCATCACCTTTTCAGCCTAGTAAATGGTCCTGTCTCTCCAGGTCTATCAACAGCATATAAATCAGTGTCTTGCACTTGTAACTTAGTTGCTTTGTTAAGTACTGTGCCTTTGTTGCCACTGGTTTAAAATTTTTTTTGTAAATTAAGGAAGATTCTTGAAGTCCAGTCATTGGCAAAATGCTTCAAATGGTTAAAAAATCTTCTCAGTGGCCAATGTTTTCTGTTGATGTTCAGGATGACCTTGGTGTTAGGAAGTCACTTGGTGTTCATCTCTGATCCAGCACGACTGGGTCACATGGCTCCTCAGTGCGATGAAGAATAAATTGTTCCTTATTATTCACATAATGTTACTTACACAGTTTGAAAAGTATACAGGACTGGTTGTTGAATTGGATCTTTTAGTCAACATTTATGAAGCCCATGCCTCAGCAGTAGTTGACTTTTGTCTGAAGGGAGAGGAATAAATTCCAGTTTTCCCAAATGCCCAAGGCTCCAACCCAAACATACTGAATCAAGATTTCCAGAAGAAAGGCCTGATAATTAGAATACTTAATACGTGCTCCAGGCTGGGCAAGGTGGCTCACACTTGCAATCTCAGCACTTTGGGAGGCTGAGGTGGGCAGATCACTGAAGGTCAGGAGTTCAAGACCAGCCTGGCCAACAGGGTGAAACTCCATCTCTACTATAAATAGAAAAATTAGCCTGGTGCAGTGGCATGCACCTGTAATCTCAGCTACTTGGGATGCTGAGGCAGAAGAATCACTTGAACCCGGGAGGTGGCGTTTGCAGTGAGCCAAGATCATGGCCGCTGCACTCTACCCTGGGTGACAGAGCCAGACTCCGTCTCAAAAAAAAAAAAAAAAAAATTGGGGGGTAGGTTGCTTCAGGTTATAAAGCAAATTTGGACACAAAGACCCAGGTGGTGTACTTCAGAGTGTGAGTCTGTGGACTGGCATTGTCCACCTCACTTGGGAGCTCATCAAGACAGGCCAAATCTCTGGTCCCAGCCGAGGCTATTGAATCAGAAGCTGCATTTTATTTAGCAAGGCCCCCAGGCGACTCCTGTGCACGTTGACAGTTGAAGGGCTAGTGGATTGTGGTGATAGGAAGATGTTTGGTGCTCTGTGCCGGGCCTTGTTCTATCGCTTGTGCACAGTGGAGCATCCCATCAGTTTCATGTGGCTGTTTGTGAATGCCTTTGTTTTGTAATATTGTTATTATTTGCCTTGTACAGATGAGGACTCGCAGGTGTAGAGGCCAAAGGGGCCACAGGTAGAGCAGGCATTCACACCAAGGCGTGTGTGATTCCAGGGTGCAGCTCTCACCCTTGGCTGCCTGAGTGTTCCTCTCCAGACCTACTGTCTTGTGACATCCCCTTAGGCACCCAGCACGGGCTGCTGTCTGCATTTAGAACTGAGCCTATTCAATTGATAGCTCAACTTAGGCCTCTAAAAAAAGAGTCTGCTGTGGTTGGTACAACTGTGGTTGGCTTGCTTGTTTGGTGTTCATTTTTACAGTTTTCAGAAAGTTGGTTGAATGAAGTGCTGCTGGTGGCCATAGCATTGATATGCAGGGAAGCTTTTTGATCTGTGAGCTTTCTAGGGGGCCGTCAATTGCTAAGCTGCACTGATACCTGGAGCCCCTTTCCTTTGGAGCAATGTGGAGCCCAGTTCATGGATCCCAGAAGTTTGGGTTCAGTAATTTGGCTGCAGGCCTAGAGAACGGGAGGCTGCAGAGACCTGGACTAATAATGGTGAACTCTTGCCTCCCCCAGGGATATGTGGTGCCTGTCGTAAGGTCCAGAGAGCTGCCTTCCACGAGACCAGCAGAAGAGCGGGCAAACATGAAGTCCAGTGCTGCCATCCAGGCTGCCATTGACCTCACGGCGGGGGCTGCAGGTACAGTCATGCGCTACCTCACCATGTTTCTGTCGGTGATGGACGATGTATGTGGTCATGGTCCCATGAGATTATACCACCGTATTTTTACTACACCTTTTCTGTGTTTAGATATGTTTAGATACATAAATACTTACCACTGTGTTACAGTTGCCTCCAGTATTCAGTACAGTACCATGCTGCACAGGAGTGTGGCCTCGGAGCAATGGGCCATACCGTGCAGCCCAGGTGGGGAGTAGGCTGTGCCATCTAGGGTCGTGTGTGTATGCTCTGTGATATCACAATGGCAAAACTGTGTAACGACACATTTTTCAGAACACATCCCGGTCACTAAGTGATGCCTAACTATAATCCCAGAGAAAACCCAGTCCTCTCTATTCCTCAAGCACCTTCTAAATGAGATCAAATGAAAGGAGCATGAAAATACTACCTTTCATCCGGGCGCGGTGGCTCACACCTGTAATCCCAGCACTTTGGGAGTCTGAGGCAGGTGGATCACTTGCAGTCAGGAGTTCAAAACCAGTCTGGCCAACATGGTGAAACCCCGTTTCTACTGAAAAATACTAAAAGTTAGTGAGGCATGTGGCGGGCACCTGTAATCCCAGCTACTTAGGAGACTGAGGCAGGAGAATCGCTTGAACACAGGAGACAGAGGTTGCAGTGAGCCGAGACTGCGCCATTGCAGTCCAGCCTGGGCAACAGAGCAAGACTTAATCTGAGAAAAAAAAAAAAGATACTACCTTTCTCCTTCCAGAAGCAATGTGCTTTACCTTTGGGATGAATCCATCTGATGGATGGTGTAGTGTTATTCAAAGCATGGCAGAAGACAGAGCAGTGTCCATTATTGTCAACACCTTGTGAGTCAGGGTGAGGGGTGGAATGTGCCCAGTACCGCTGGAAAACAGCTCAGAGATGAAGCCCCTTTTCCACTGTCATCTGGCTGGGATAGGCAGGTAATATGGTTCTTCACTTCAAGCCTGGCAGTCTTCAGAATCCTTGTAGTAGTGCAAAAGTAACACCACACGGTCCCTCCCAGGAAACACCACTTACTGTCCTTACTAGTGTTGGGAAAGAAAGGAGGACACTCTTAGAAATGTCTTTAAAAATGAGACTGATAATGGACTGTGTCTTAGATCCATGAAAGGAAAGGAGAAGTTGTAGGATTTGCTGGGAATGTCAGCTAACCTGAGCCTAGGGGCCTGAGCACAAGGGCAGGCTGAAGTTCCCTTGGCACAGGAAGGTGCTGCCTGGGATAAGGGGGGCAGTGCTAGCACCGTGCAAGCTACTCCTTAGAAAGATCAGCCTGAATATGCAGGAAGAGCAGGACCCTCAGCTGAGGCACATGGCAGAATGGGAAGTGCATGGTGGTAGTTTAGTTCTCCAGAGTCTTGTTGTCTTGGGACCAGGAGGCACGGTTGGAATGCTGATTGCCCAAAGGGAAACCCTGGACTACTCTGGCCTCCCACAAGATTCCCATAGTGGTTGCAGCTCCCTGGACTGGGGAGGCCAGAGGGGGCGTTGCCCAATGCTCTCCTTATCCAGGACATCCCCTACCCACCACCACCAACATGAGTATGGTCATGAGTGTGGTCACCTCTCATGCAGTCATTTGCTCAACTGTGGAAAAGAAATTGTTGTTCAGAGAAGAGCAAAGAGTTTTTCTATGAGCCAAAGGTTGGCCAAGGTATGCTAATGAGGAGGACTGGAGAGAATGCCTCACAAACACTGATAAGGAGCACTGGGAAGGGCACTTCTCCCAGGACAGAGCTCACAAGGAGAGTCCTGGCCCCAAAGCAGGAGAACGGAAGGCTGGCGGGGGTCTGCCTAGTAGTCTCTTGCCCACTGTGTGCCTTTAGGCCGCAGCCTCCCAGGCACCGTGCACCATCTTCTCCCCCACGCTGCACTGGGGAGGAGGCTGACGCTGAGAATGGTGCAACCATCTGCCTGCCCCGGGCGCCTCTCACCAGCAGGTGAATGCTGTTGGGCTCAGTTCTGTCTCTGCAATAGGAGGATGTTTAGCCACATGAGAGCGTCTCACCTTTTGACATTTTACATCCTTCAGTCAGTCTATCAAAGATCTAGAATTTATTGTGATAGAATTAAAAAAGTTTACCTTTTCCTACTTATGGGCATACAGGTATTTGGGTGCCATCTTTATAATTTATAGTTAGTTTGAAAGATAGAAATTGCAACTGTATGGTTGGGAGCCTGATATGTAAGGCATTTGCCAGTGGGCATGTTTTGAACATGCATTGGGCCCTTATACATACTGACGCTTAACTGTTCCCATCACCGTTGGACAGGTATTTGTCCCTGTGCTGGCGACACAGGCACGCCCCTCACCGAGGTAGAGCTGCCACGGGTAGTCCAACTCCTGAGGACAACTAACCCCTTTGCTGGCGGGGTGGGATGGGGAGGAGGAACAAGACGCGAGAAGGGGCTGGGCAGAGGAGGTGCCCATTAGTGACACAGAAACCTCAATTCTATTGTGAGGCCCGTGGAATGCAAATGGAAAGTAGGACTCCCACTTACAAGATCTTGTAGAAGAGAGGCCCAGAGAGGGGCAGTGGATTTGTTCAAGCTTACACAGCTAGATGGTGTGAAGACAGGGCAGGACCGTGGTCCCTGGGTCCCTTGTCTGATGTTGTTGCCGTCTCTGCGTTAGTGCTCCCTAATGGGTCTGCAGTGTGCCCAGATGTGAGGGTTAGTTTGGAGCACTTGCCACCCTGGCTCTCTGGACGTTGAACTTGCTGGGCTTTGGGATTTTTCTGTCCACCATTGATAGGAGAAGACTGTTGTAGTGTTTTGTGGCAGAGGCCACCCATGGAAGTGATTGACTGGAAGCACAGAGCCAGCTGCAGCCCGAGGTGATGTGGATGGAGCCTAAATGCGTTGTTCTGTGTGTCTCTCCTTTTCCTTTTAAATGAAGTTTCCCTCACCACACAGGTTTTCAGCCAGCTCATCTATTCTCAAGTGCTGGGAAGTTCTTATTTCCCTATCTGCAGTGGCTGTAAGAGATCTAGAGCTCTAGAGAGCTAGGATGAAGGAGAATTTGAAGAAGTTATTTAGGTAATTAGATAATTATTGAAATGAGGCAACATGGATCCCAAAAGTTAGTCTTAAAAGGAAACTTGGTACCACTAACTAAGAGTTAGTCATTCAATAACTCTAAAACAATGCAGTCACTACTTTGACTACTGTTGCAGTGTACCTTGTTTGGCATAGTTGGGGAATGTGGCATTTCAGATCATTGAAGTTTTTCCCCTCAAATGCCAAAATTAAAAACAACCCCAAACCTTTTTTGATTGGAGTTTCTTGAAAATGATATGCTTCCCTGCCCTGTTAAACTGAACCTGTACGGATGGCCTTCAGAGGGGTGTGAGGTCTCACCTCTGCTTGGGTGGGCCTGGTTCTGTGACGTGAGTCTGCTTTTCTCTTCTCACCTCTCTGCCCTCTTCTTCAGAGCTGTCCCTTCCCTGAGACACTGTCCCTGCCCTGATGATTTCCTCTATTTCTCATGATTTACCGACTCTATGTCAAGGACTGAAAATCCAAACCACCACCCTTGGTAAAGTGTTAGGTATGACATAGTGTGAGTGCCCCTCCTGTGGAGTAAGAGGCTTGGCTGGCCACCACACCACCTAAAGAACGTTTTTATGTGTCTTGTAAAGATCAGAAGTCTGATCTTATTCTAGACAAGTGCAGAAATATAATCTCTGTCATTTATTCATGGCTTTATGGACTTGATAGATCTCTGAGAACCTACTAGGTGTCAGGCTCTGTGGTTGGTACTGGCGTTCAGAACAGTCTTCACTCACTATAGGGCACAGTGAGTACCACGATGATGTCGTCAGTGGTAAATTACATGGGAAGGCAGCTTACCCTCACAGAGGATGGGAGAGAGTTGTTGCTAGCATTTGTATATTCATTAGCCTCCCACATCCTCCCAGTTGGAAATGTAACTCTCCCAGATATACAGCAAATGTGTATTGTAGGAACCTGTGATGCCCGAACTGTTCAGGATGATCACGTTAAAATATTAATGTGCTGAGTTAAATGCTTTATTCAGGTTATCTGCATCTAGGTTATCTAAATTACGCACCCACTTAAAAAATTCCGACAGTCACCCCTTCTCTTGGAATAATTAAATTATTTTGATGTAATTCAGATCTCATTTTATCGTAGCCCAGCAGTACCTGGGAGAAAATGACTCTAAATTTATCATCATAAAATCATATTAAATTATATTTCACTCTAATTCAGAAATGGGGATAATTTGACAATTAAAGGCAGAAGTGTGTTATTCCTCTCCTGGAAGAAATGAACAGTAATGATGGGATCACAGAGATTGTATTGCTTGTTGCTTAAAAAAGAGATCAAGCAGTTTTCAGACTCTTTGAAAAAGTTGGTTTATCTGCCAAGAAATAATTGAGAATTGTTCGTAATGGCCCCTCCCCCAACTCCACTTTTCAGACTTTAGATGGAATAACTATGTATAATGTCAAAGTCAGGAAGCTGCACTTTTTTAAATTATACTTTAAGTTCTGGGGTACATGTGCAGAACGTGAACTTTTGTTATACAGGTGTACACATGCCATGGTGGTTTGCTGCACCCCTCAACCTGTCATTTACATTACATATTTTTCCTAATGTTATCCCTCCCCAGCCCCTCACCCCCTAACAGGCCCTGGTGTGTGATGTTCCTCTACATATGTCCACGTGTTCTCATTGTTCAACTCCCACCTATGAGTGAGAACATGTGGTATTTGGTTTTCTGATCTTGTGACAGTTTGCTGAGAATGACGGTTTCCAGCTTCATCCATGTCCCTGCAAAGGACATAAATTCATCCTTTTTAATGGCTGCATAGTATTCCATAGTATATATGTGCCACATTTTCTTTATCCAGTCTATTATTGATGGACATTTGGGTTGGTTCCAAGTCTTTAGTATTGTGAATAGTGCCATTGTGCATGTGTCTTTATAGTAAAATGATTTATAATCCTTTGGGTATATACCCAGTAAAGAGATTGCTGGGTCAAATGGTATTTCTAGTTCTAGATCCTTGAGGAATTGCCACACTGCCTTCCACAATGGTTGAACTAATTTACACTCCCACCAACAGTGTAAAAGCATCCTTATTTCTTCACATCCTCTCCAGCATCTCTTGTTTCCTGACTTTTTAATGGTCACCATACTAACTGGCGTGAGATGGTATCTCATTGTGGTTTTGATTTGCATTTCTCTAATGACCAGTGATGATGAGCATTTTTTCATGTCTGTTGGCTGCGTAAAAGTCTTCCTTTGAGAAGTGTCTATTCATATCCTTTGCCCACTTTTTGATGGGGTTTTGTTTTTTCCTTATAAATTTTCTTGTAAAGTTCTTTGTAGATTCTAGCCCTGTGTCTGATGGATAGATTGCAAAAATTTTCTCCCATTCTGTAGGTTGCCTGTTCACTCTGATGATAGTTTCTTTTGCTGAGCAGAAGCTCTTTAGTTTAATTAGATCCCATTTGTCAATTTTTGCTTTCGTTGCCATTGCTTTTGGTGTTTTAGACATGAAGTCTTTGCCCATGCCTATGTCCTGAATGGTATTGCCCTGGTTTTTTTCTAGAATTTGTATGGTCCTAGGTCTTATGTTTCAGTCTTTGATCCATCTTGAGTTGATTATTTGTATAAGGTGTAAGGAAGGGGTAAAGGGATCAATGCAGCAAGAAGAGCTAACTGTCCTAAATATATATGCACCCAATACAGGAGCACCCAGATTCATAAAGCAAGTTCTTAGAGACCTACAAAGAGACTTAGACTCTGACACAATAATAGTGGGAGACTTTAACACCCCACTGTCAATATTAGACAGATCAACGAGACAGAAAATTAACAAGGATATTCAGGACTTGAACTCAATTCTGGACCAAGCGGACCTAATAGACATCTATAGAACTCTCCACCCCAAGTCAACAGAATATACATTCTTTTCAGCACCTCATCGCAGTTATTCTAAAATTGGCCACATAACTGGAAGTAAAACACTCCTCAGCAAATGCAAAATAACGGAAATCATAACAGTCTCTCAGATCACAGTGCAATCAGATTAGAATTTAGGATTAAGAAACTGACTCAAAACCGCACAACTAGATGGAAACTGAACAACTTGCTCCTGAATGACTATTGGGTAAATAACGAAATGACGGCAGAAATAAAGATGTTCTTTGAAACCAATGAGAACAAAGACACAACACACCAGAATCTCTGGGACACATTTAAAGCAGTGTGTAGAGGGAAATTTATGGCACTAAATGCCCACAAGAGAAAGCAGGAAAGATTTAAGATTGACACCCTAATATCAAAATTAAAAGAACTAGAGAAGCAACAGCAAACAAATTCAAAATCTAGCAGAAGACGAGAAAAAACTAAGATCATAGCAGAACTGAAGGACATAGAGACACGAAAGTCGCTTCAAAAAATCAATAAATCCAGGAGCTGGTATTTTGAAAAGATCAACAAAGTAGATAGACCGCTAGCCAGACCCATAAAGAAGAAAAGAAAGAAGAGTCAAATAGATGCAATTAAAAAATGACAAAGGGGATATCACCACTGATCCCACAGAAATACAGACTACCATCAAAGAATACTATAAACACCTCTATGCAGATGAACTAGAAAATCTAGAAGAAATGGATAAATTCCTGGACATATAGAGCCTCCACAGTCTAAACCAGGAAGAAGTCGACTTCCTGAATAAACCAATAACAAGTTCTGAAATTGAGGCAGTAACTAATAGCCTACCAACCAAAAAAAGTCCAGGACCAGATGGATTCACAGGCAAATTCTACCAGAGGTACAAAGAGAAGCTGGTACCATTCCTTCTGAAACTATTCCAAACGATAGAAAAAGAGGAAATCCTCCCTACTTCATTTTATGAGGCCAGCATCATTCTGATACCAAAACCTAGCAGACACACAACAGAAAAAAGGAAATTTCAGGCCGATATCCCTGAAGAACATGGATGCAAAGATTCTCAATAAAATACTGGCAAACCGAATCCACCAGCATATCAAAAAGCTTATCCACCACGATCAAGTCGGTTTCATCCCTGGGATGCAAGGCTGGCACAACATACGCAAATCAATAAACGTAATCCATCACATAAACAGAACCAATGACAAAAACTACATGATTTTCTCAATAGATGCAGAAAAGGCCTTTGACAAAATTCAACACCCCTTCATGTTAAAAACTCTCAATAACCTAGGTATCAATGAAACGTATCTGAAAATAATAAGAGCTATTTATGACAGACCCACAGCCAGTATCATAGTGAATGGGCAAAAACTGGAAGCATTCACTTTGAAAACCTGCACAAGACAAGGATGCCCTCTCTCACCACTCCTATTCAACATAGCATTGGAAATTCTGGCCAGGGCAATCAGGCAAGAGAAAGAAATAAAGGGTATTCTGGCTGGGTGCGGTGGCTCACACCTGTAATCCCAGCACTTTGGGAAGCCGAGGTGGGTAGATCACGAGGTCAGGAGATCGAGATCATCCTGGTTAACACGGTGAAACCCCGTCTCTACTAAAAATACAAAAAAAAAAAAAAAAAAAAAAAAAAAGAAACTTAGCTGGGCATGGTGGCTAGCGCCTGTAGTTCCCAGCTACTGGGCAGGCTGGGCAGAAGAAGAAAGAAGAAAATGCATGAAATGCGGAGAGTAAGGGCAGCAGAGCTGCAGAGCTTGCTAGTGAGGTGAGCCAAGATGCACCATGCACTCCTGGATGGGCTGACCGAGCGAGATTCCGTCACAAAAAAAAA
>NW_026089123.1:0-12148 GCF_024542745.1 Macaca thibetana thibetana | reverse complement strand
TGAGCCACCCCCGCGAGGTGGGGACCAATAGCCACCCCCTCTCCCCCCCTTGGCTATTGGGAGCCACCTCGCAGGGGGGTGAGCCACCCCCCGCGAGGTGGGGACCAATAGCCACCCCCTCTCCCCCCCCTTGGCTATTGGGAGCCACCTCGCAGGGGGGGTGAGCCACCCCCCGCGAGGGTTAGAGGTGTGGGGACCAATAGCCACCCCCTCTCCCCCCCTTGGCTATTGGGAGCCACCTCGCAGGGGGGTGAGCCACCCCCCGCGAGGTGGGGACCAATAGCCACCCCCTCTCCCCCCCTTGGCTATTGGGAGCCACCTCGCAGGGGGGTGAGCCACCCCCCTGCGAGGTGGGGACCAATAGCCACCCCCTCTCCCCCCCTTGGCTATTGGGAGCCACCTCGCAGGGGGGTGAGCCACCCCCCGCGAGGTGGGGACCAATAGCCACCCCCTCTCCCCCCTTGGCTATTGGGAGCCACCTCGCAGGGGGGTGAGCCACCCCCCGCGAGGTGGGGACCAATAGCCACCCCCTCCTCTCCCCCCCTTGGCTATTGGGAGCCACCTCGCAGGGGGGTGAGCCACCCCCCTGCGAGGTGGGGACCAATAGCCACCCCCTCTCCCCCCCTTGGCTATTGGGAGCCACCTCGCAGGGGGGTGAGCCACCCCCCGCGAGGTGGGGACCAATAGCCACCCCCTCCCCCCCTTGGCTATTGGGAGCCACCTCGCATTGGGGTGGGGGAGCCACCTCCCAGGGGGGTGAGCCACCCCCCGCGAGGTGGGGACCAATAGCCACCCCCTCTCCCCCCTTGGCTATTGGGAGCCACCTCGCAGGGGGGTGAGCCACCCCCCGCGAGGTGGGGACCAATAGCCACCCCCTCTCCCCCCCTTGGCTATTGGGAGCCACCTCGCAGGGGGGTGAGCCACCCCCCGCGAGGTGGGGGGACCAATAGCCACCCCCTCTCCCCCCCTTGGCTATTGGGAGCCACCTCGCAGGGGGGTGAGCCACCCCCCGCGAGGTGGGGACCAATAGCCACCCCCTCTCCCCCCCTTGGCTATTGGGAGCCACCTCGCAGGGGGGTGAGCCACCCCCCGCGAGGTGGGGACCAATAGCCACCCCCTCTCCCCCCCTTGGCTATTGGGAGCCACCTCGCAGGGGGGTGAGCCACCCCCCGAGGTGGGGACCAATAGCCCCCCCTCTCCCCCCCTTGGCTATTGGGAGCCACCTCGCAGGGGGGTGAGCCACCCCCCGCGAGGTGGGGACCAATAGCCACCCCCTCTCCCCCCCTTGGCTATTGGGAGCCACCTCGCAGGGGGGTGAGCCACCCCCCGCGAGGTGGGGGGGACCAATAGCCACCCCCTCTCCCCCCCTTGGCTATTGGGAGCCACCTCGCAGGGGGGTGAGCCACCCCCCGCGAGGTGGGGACCAATAGCCACCCCCTCTCCCCCCCTTGGCTATTGGGAGCCACCTCGCAGGGGGGTGAGCCACCCCCCGCGAGGTGGGGACCAATAGCCACCCCCTCTCCCCCCCTTGGCTATTGGGAGCCACCTCGCAGGGGGGTGAGCCACCCCCCGCGAGGTGGGGACCAATAGCCACCCCCTCTCCCCCCCCTTGGCTATTGGGAGCCACCTCGCAGGGGGGTGAGCCACCCCCCGCGAGGTGGGGGACCAATAGCCACCCCCTCTCCCCCCCTTGGCTATTGGGAGCCACCTCGCAGGGGGGTGAGCCACCCCCCGCGAGGTGGGGACCAATAGCCACCCCCTCTCCCCCCCCTTGGCTATTGGGAGCCACCTCGCAGGGGGGTGAGCCACCCCCCGCGAGGTGGGGACCAATAGCCACCCCCTCTCCCCCCCTTGGCTATTGGGAGCCACCTCGCAGGGGGGTGAGCCACCCCCCGCGAGGTGGGGGGGACCAATAGCCACCCCCTCTCCCCCCCCCCCTTGGCTATTGGGAGCCACCTCGCAGGGGGGTGAGCCACCCCCCGCGAGGTGGGGACCAATAGCCACCCCCTCTCCCCCCCTTGGCTATTGGGAGCCACCTCGCAGGGGGGTGAGCCACCCCCCGCGAGGTGGGGACCAATAGCCACCCCCTCTCCCCCCCTTGGCTATTGGGAGCCACCTCGCAGGGGGGTGAGCCACCCCCCGCGAGGTGGGGGGACCAATAGCCACCCCCTCTCCCCCCCTTGGCTATTGGGAGCCACCTCGCAGGGGGGTGAGCCACCCCCCGCGAGGTGGGGACCAATAGCCACCCCCTCTCCCCCCCTTGGCTATTGGGAGCCACCTCGCAGGGGGGTGAGCCACCCCCCGCGAGGTGGGGACCAATAGCCACCCCCTCTCCCCCCCTTGGCTATTGGGAGCCACCTCGCAGGGGGGTGAGCCACCCCCCGCGAGGTGGGGACCAATAGCCACCCCCTCTCCCCCCCTTGGCTATTGGGAGCCACCTCGCAGGGGGGTGAGCCACCCCCGCGAGGTGGGGGGACCAATAGCCACCCCCTCTCCCCCCCTTGGCTATTGGGAGCCACCTCGCAGGGGGGTGAGCCACCCCCCGCGAGGTGGGGGGACCAATAGCCACCCCCTCTCCCCCCCTTGGCTATTGGGAGCCACCTCGCAGGGGGGTGAGCCACCCCCCGCGAGGTGGGGACCAATAGCCACCCCCTCTCCCCCCCCTTGGCTATTGGGAGCCACCTCGCAGGGGGGTGAGCCACCCCCCGCGAGGTGGGGACCAATAGCCACCCCCTCTCCCCCCCTTGGCTATTGGGAGCCACCTCGCAGGGGGGTGAGCCACCCCCCGCGAGGTGGGGACCAATAGCCACCCCCTCTCCCCCCCTTGGCTATTGGGAGCCACCTCGCAGGGGGGTGAGCCACCCCCCGCGAGGTGGGGGGACCAATAGCCACCCCCTCTCCCCCCCTTGGCTATTGGGAGCCACCTCGCAGGGGGGTGAGCCACCCCCCGCGAGGTGGGGGACCAATAGCCACCCCCTCTCCCCCCCTTGGCTATTGGGAGCCACCTCGCAGGGGGGTGAGCCACCCCCCGCGAGGTGGGGGGACCAATAGCCACCCCCTCTCCCCCCCCCCCTTGGCTATTGGGAGCCACCTCGCAGGGGGGTGAGCCACCCCCCGCGAGGTGGGGACCAATAGCCACCCCCTCTCCCCCCCTTGGCTATTGGGAGCCACCTCGCAGGGGGGTGAGCCACCCCCCGCGAGGTGGGGACCAATAGCCACCCCCTCTCCCCCCCTTGGCTATTGGGAGCCACCTCGCAGGGGGGTGAGCCACCCCCCGCGAGGTGGGGACCAATAGCCACCCCCTCTCCCCCCCTTGGCTATTGGGAGCCACCTCGCAGGGGGGTGAGCCACCCCCCGCGAGGTGGGGGGACCAATAGCCACCCCCTCTCCCCCCCTTGGCTATTGGGAGCCACCTCGCAGGGGGGTGAGCCACCCCCCGCGAGGTGGGGACCAATAGCCACCCCCTCTCCCCCCCCCTGGCTATTGGGAGCCACCTCGCAGGGGGGTGAGCCACCCCCCGCGAGGTGGGGACCAATAGCCACCCCCTCTCCCCCCCTTGGCTATTGGGAGCCACCTCGCAGGGGGGTGAGCCACCCCCCGCGAGGTGGGGACCAATAGCCACCCCCTCTCCCCCCCTTTGGCTATTGGGAGCCACCTCGCAGGGGGGTGAGCCACCCCCCCCCGAGGGTGGGGACCAATAGCCACCCCCTCTCCCCCCCTTGGCTATTGGGAGCCACCTCGCAGGGGGGTGAGCCACCCCCCCCGAGGTGGGGACCAATAGCCACCCCCGCGCCCCCCCCCTTGGCTATTGGGAGCCACCTCGCAGGGGGGTGAGCCACCCCCCGCGAGGTGGGGACCAATAGCCACCCCCTCTCCCCCCCTGGGCTATTGGGAGCCACCTCGCAGGGGGGTGAGCCACCCCCCGCGAGGTGGGGACCAATAGCCACCCCCTCTCCCCCCCTTGGCTATTGGGAGCCACCTCGCAGGGGGGTGAGCCACCCCCCGCGAGGTGGGGACCAATAGCCACCCCCTCTCCCCCCCCTTGGCTATTGGGAGCCACCTCGCAGGGGGGTGAGCCACCCCCCGCGAGGTGGGGACCAATAGCCACCCCCTCTCCCCCCCCTTGGCTATTGGGAGCCACCTCGCAGGGGGGTGAGCCACCCCCCGCGAGGTGGGGACCAATAGCCACCCCCCCTCTCCCCCCCTTGGCTATTGGGAGCCACCTCGCAGGGGGGTGAGCCACCCCCCCCGCGCGAGGTGGGGACCAATAGCCACCCCCTCTCCCCCCCTTGGCTATTGGGAGCCACCTCGCAGGGGGGTGAGAGCCACCCCCCGCGAGGTGGGGACCAATAGCCACCCCCTCTCCCCCCCTTGGCTATTGGGAGCCACCTCGCAGGGGGGTGAGCCACCCCCCGCGAGGTGGGGACCAATAGCCACCCCCTCTCCCCCCCCCCTTGGCTATTGGGAGCCACCTCGCAGGGGGGTGAGCCACCCCCCGCGAGGTGGGGACCAATAGCCACCCCCTCTCCCCCCCTTGGCTATTGGGAGCCACCTCGCAGGGGGGTGAGCCACCCCCCGCGCGAGGTGGGGACCAATAGCCACCCCCTCTCCCCCCCTTGGCTATTGGGAGCCACCTCGCAGGGGGGTGAGCCACCCCCCGCGAGGTGGGGACCAATAGCCACCCCCTCTCCCCCCCTTGGCTATTGGGAGCCACCTCGCAGGGGGGTGAGCCACCCCCCGCGAGGTGGGGACCAATAGCCACCCCCTCTCCCCCCCTTGGCTATTGGGAGCCACCTCGCAGGGGGGTGAGCCACCCCCCGCGAGGTGGGGACCAATAGCCACCCCCTCTCCCCCCCTTGGCTATTGGGAGCCACCTCGCAGGGGGGTGAGCCACCCCCCGCGAGGTGGGGACCAATAGCCACCCCCTCTCCCCCCCTTGGCTATTGGGAGCCACCTCGCAGGGGGGTGAGCCACCCCCCGCGAGGTGGGGACCAATAGCCACCCCCTCTCCCCCCCTTGGCTATTGGGAGCCACCTCGCAGGGGGGTGAGCCACCCCCCGCGAGGTGGGGACCAATAGCCACCCCCTCTCCCCCCCTTGGCTATTGGGAGCCACCTCGCAGGGGGGTGAGCCACCCCCCGCGAGGGTGGGGACCAATAGCCACCCCCTCTCCCCCCCTTGGCTATTGGGAGCCACCTCGCAGGGGGGTGAGCCACCCCCCGCGAGGTGGGGACCAATAGCCACCCCCTCTCCCCCCCCTTGGCTATTGGGAGCCACCTCGCAGGGGGGTGAGCCACCCCCCGCGAGGTGGGGGACCAATAGCCACCCCCTCTCCCCCCCTTGGCTATTGGGAGCCACCTCGCAGGGGGGTGAGCCACCCCCCGCGAGGTGGGGACCAATAGCCACCCCCTCTCCCCCCCTTGGCTATTGGGAGCCACCTCGCAGGGGGGTGAGCCACCCCCCGCGAGGTGGGGACCAATAGCCACCCCCTCTCCCCCCCTTGGCTATTGGGAGCCACCTCGCAGGGGGGTGAGCCACCCCCCGCGAGGTGGGGACCAATAGCCACCCCCTCTCCCCCCCTTGGCTATTGGGAGCCACCTCGCAGGGGGGTGAGCCACCCCCCGCGAGGTGGGGACCAATAGCCACCCCCTCTCCCCCCCTTGGCTATTGGGAGCCACCTCGCAGGGGGGTGTGAGCCACCCCCCGCGAGGTGGGGACCAATAGCCACCCCCTCTCCCCCCCTTGGCTATTGGGAGCCACCTCGCAGGGGGGTGAGCCACCCCCCGCGAGGTGGGGACCAATAGCCACCCCCTCTCCCCCCCTTGGCTATTGGGAGCCACCTCGCAGGGGGGGTGAGCCACCCCCCGCGAGGTGGGGACCAATAGCCACCCCCTCTCCCCCCCTTGGCTATTGGGAGCCACCTCGCAGGGGGGTGAGCCACCCCCCGCGAGGTGGGGACCAATAGCCACCCCCTCTCCCCCCCTTGGCTATTGGGAGCCACCTCGCAGGGGGGTGAGCCACCCCCCGCGAGGTGGGGGGACCAATAGCCACCCCCTCTGCCGCCCTTGGCTATTGGGAGCCACCTCGCAGGGGGGTGAGCCACCCCCCGCGAGGTGGGGACCAATAGCCACCCCCTCTCCCCCCCTTGGCTATTGGGAGCCACCTCGCAGGGGGGTGAGCCACCCCCCGCGAGGGGGGACCAATAGCCACCCCCTCTCCCCCCCTTGGCTATTGGGAGCCACCTCGCAGGGGGGTGAGCCACCCCCCGCGAGGTGGGGACCAATAGCCACCCCCTCTCCCCCCCTTGGCTATTGGGAGCCACCTCGCAGGGGGGTGAGCCACCCCCCGCGAGGTGGGGACCAATAGCCACCCCCTCTCCCCCCCTTGGCTATTGGGAGCCACCTCGCAGGGGGGTGAGCCACCCCCCGCGAGGTGGGGACCAATAGCCACCCCCTCTCCCCCCCTTGGCTATTGGGAGCCACCTCGCAGGGGGGTGAGCCACCCCCCGCGAGGTGGGGACCAATAGCCACCCCCTCTCCCCCCCTTGGCTATTGGGAGCCACCTCGCAGGGGGGTGAGCCACCCCCCCCGAGGTGGGGGGGACCAATAGCCACCCCCTCTCCCCCCCTTGGCTATTGGGAGCCACCTCGCAGGGGGGTGAGCCACCCCCCGCGAGGTGGGGGACCAAGCCAGCCACCCCTCTCCCCCCCTTGGCTATTGGGAGCCACCTCGCAGGGGGGTGAGCCACCCCCCGCGAGGTGGGGGACCAATAGCCACCCCCTCTCCCCCCCTTGGCTATTGGGAGCCACCTCGCAGGGGGGTGAGCCACCCCCCGCGAGGTGGGGACCAATAGCCACCCCCTCTCCCCCCCTTGGCTATTGGGAGCCACCTCGCAGGGGGGTGAGCCACCCCCCCCGCGGTGGGGACCAATAGCCACCCCCTCTCCCCCCCCTTGGCTATTGGGAGCCACCTCGCAGGGGGGTGAGCCACCCCCCGCGAGGTGGGGACCAATAGCCACCCCCTCTCCCCCCCTTGGCTATTGGGAGCCACCTCGCAGGGGGGTGAGCCACCCCCCGCGAGGTGGGGACCAATAGCCACCCCCTCTCCCCCCCTTGGCTATTGGGAGCCACCTCGCAGGGGGGTGAGCCACCCCCCGCGAGGTGGGGACCAATAGCCACCCCCTCTCCCCCCCCTTGGCTATTGGGAGCCACCTCGCAGGGGGGTGAGCCACCCCCCGCGAGGTGGGGACCAATAGCCACCCCCTCTCCCCCCCCCCTTGGCTATTGGGAGCCACCTCGCAGGGGGGTGAGCCACCCCCCGCGAGGTGGGGACCAATAGCCACCCCCTCTCCCCCCCTTGGCTATTGGGAGCCACCTCGCAGGGGGGTGAGCCACCCCCCGCGAGGTGGGGACCAATAGCCACCCCCTCTCCCCCCCTTGGCTATTGGGAGCCACCTCGCAGGGGGGTGAGCCACCCCCCGCGAGGTGGGGACCAATAGCCACCCCCTCTCCCCCCCTTGGCTATTGGGAGCCACCTCGCAGGGGGGTGAGCCACCCCCCCGCGAGGTGGGGACCAATAGCCACCCCCTCTCCCCCCCTTGGCTATTGGGAGCCACCTCGCAGGGGGGTGAGCCACCCCCCGCGAGGTGGGGACCAATAGCCACCCCCTCTCCCCCCCTTGGCTATTATTGGAGCCACACCGCAGGGGGGTGAGCCACCCCCCGCGAGGTGGGGACCAATAGCCACCCCCTCTCCCCCCCTTGGCTATTGGGAGCCACCTCGCAGGGGGGTGAGCCACCCCCCGCGAGGTGGGGACCAATAGCCACCCCCTCTCCCCCCCTTGGCTATTGGGAGCCACCTCGCAGGGGGGTGAGCCACCCCCCGCGAGGTGGGGACCAATAGCCACCCCCTCTCCCCCCCTTGGCTATTGGGAGCCACCTCGCAGGGGGGTGAGCCACCCCCCGCGAGGTGGGGACCAATAGCCACCCCCTCTCCCCCCCTTGGCTATTGGGAGCCACCTCGCAGGGGGGTGAGCCACCCCCCGCGAGGTGGGGACCAATAGCCACCCCCTCTCCCCCCTTGGCTATTGGGAGCCACCTCGCAGGGGGGTGAGCCACCCCCCGCGAGGTGGGGACCAATAGCCACCCCCTCTCCCCCCCTTGGCTATTGGGAGCCACCTCGCAGGGGGGTGAGCCACCCCCGCGAGGTGGGGACCAATAGCCACCCCCTCTCCCCCCTTGGCTATTGGGAGCCACCTCGCAGGGGGGTGAGCCCCCCCCGCGAGGTGGGGACCAATAGCCACCCCCTCTCCCCCCCTTGGCTATTGGGAGCCACCTCGCAGGGGGGTGAGCCACCCCCCGCGAGGTGGGGACCAATAGCCACCCCCTCTCCCCCCCCCCCCCTGGCTATTGGGAGCCACCTCGCAGGGGGGTGAGCCACCCCCCGCGAGGTGGGGACCAATAGCCACCCCCTCTCCCCCCCTTGGCTATTGGGAGCCACCTCGCAGGGGGGTGAGCCACCCCCCGCGAGGTGGGGACCAATAGCCACCCCCTCTCCCCCCCTTGGCTATTGGGAGCCACCTCGCAGGGGGGTGAGCCACCCCCCGCGAGGTGGGGACCAATAGCCACCCCCTCTCCCCCCCTTGGCTATTGGGAGCCACCTCGCAGGGGGGTGAGCCACCCCCCGCGAGGTGGGGACCAATAGCCACCCCCTCTCCCCCCCTTGGCTATTGGGAGCCACCTCGCAGGGGGGTGAGCCACCCCCCGCGAGGTGGGGACCAATAGCCACCCCCTCTCCCCCCCTTGGCTATTGGGAGCCACCTCGCAGGGGGGTGAGCCACCCCCCGCGAGGTGGGGACCAATAGCCACCCCCTCTCCCCCCCTTGGCTATTGGGAGCCACCTCGCAGGGGGGTGAGCCACCCCCCGCGAGGTGGGGACCAATAGCCACCCCCTCTCCCCCCCTTGGCTATTGGGAGCCACCTCGCAGGGGGGTGAGCCACCCCCCGCGAGGTGGGGACCAATAGCCACCCCCTCTCCCCCCCCCTTGGCTATTGGGAGCCACCTCGCAGGGGGGTGAGCCACCCCCCGCGAGGTGGGGACCAATAGCCACCCCCTCTCCCCCCTTGGCTATTGGGAGCCACCTCGCAGGGGGGTGAGCCACCCCCCGCGAGGTGGGGACCAATAGCCACCCCCTCTCCCCCCCTTGGCTATTGGGAGCCACCTCGCAGGGGGGTGAGCCACCCCCCGCGAGGTGGGGACCAATAGCCACCCCCTCTCCCCCCCTTGGCTATTGGGAGCCACCTCGCAGGGGGGTGAGCCACCCCCCGCGAGGTGGGGACCAATAGCCACCCCCTCTCCCCCCCCCCTTGGCTATTGGGAGCCACCTCGCAGGGGGGTGAGCCACCCCCCGCGAGGTGGGGACCAATAGCCACCCCCTCTCCCCCCCTTGGCTATTGGGAGCCACCTCGCAGGGGGGTGAGCCACCCCCCGCGAGGTGGGGACCAATAGCCACCCCCTCTCCCCCCCTTGGCTATTGGGAGCCACCTCGCAGGGGGGTGAGCCACCCCCCGCGAGGTGGGGACCAATAGCCACCCCCTCTCCCCCCCTTGGCTATTGGGAGCCACCTCGCAGGGGGGTGAGCCACCCCCCGCGAGGTGGGGACCAATAGCCACCCCCTCTCCCCCCCCCCTTGGCTATTGGGAGCCACCTCGCAGGGGGGTGAGCCACCCCCCGCGAGGTGGGGACCAATAGCCACCCCCTCTCCCCCCCCCCCCCTTGGCTATTGGGAGCCACCTCGCAGGGGGGTGAGCCACCCCCCGCGAGGTGGGGACCAATAGCCACCCCCTCTCCCCCCCTTGGCTATTGGGAGCCACCTCGCAGGGGGGTGAGCCACCCCCCGCGAGGTGGGGACCAATAGCCACCCCCTCTCCCCCCCTTGGCTATTGGGAGCCACCTCGCAGGGGGGTGAGCCACCCCCCGCGAGGTGGGGACCAATAGCCACCCCCTCTCCCCCCCTTGGCTATTGGGAGCCACCTCGCAGGGGGGTGAGCCACCCCCCGCGAGGTGGGGACCAATAGCCACCCCCTCTCCCCCCCTTGGCTATTGGGAGCCACCTCGCAGGGGGGTGAGCCACCCCCCGCGAGGTGGGGACCAATAGCCACCCCCTCTCCCCCCCTTGGCTATTGGGAGCCACCTCGCAGGGGGGTGAGCCACCCCCCCGCGAGGTGGGGACCAATAGCCACCCCCTCTCCCCCCCTTGGCTATTGGGAGCCACCTCGCAGGGGGGTGAGCCACCCCCGCGAGGTGGGGACCAATAGCCACCCCCTCTCCCCCCCCTTGGCTTGGCTATTGGGAGCCACCTCGCCGGGGGGTGAGCCACCCCCCGCGAGGTGGGGGGGACCAATAGCCACCCCCTCTCCCCCCCTTGGCTATTGGGAGCCACCTCGCAGGGGGGTGAGCCACCCCCCGCGAGGTGGGGGGACCAATAGCCACCCCCTCTCCCCCCCCCCTTGGCTATTGGGAGCCACCTCGCAGGGGGGTGAGCCACCCCCCGCGAGGTGGGGACCAATAGCCACCCCCTCCCCCCCCTTGGCTATTGGGAGCCACCTCGCAGGGGGGTGAGCCACCCCCCGCGAGGTGGGGACCAATAGCCACCCCCTCTCCCCCCCTTGGCTATTGGGAGCCACCTCGCAGGGGGGTGAGCCACCCCCCGCGAGGTGGGGACCAATAGACCCCTCTCCCCCCCTTGGCTATTGGGAGCCACCTCGCAGGGGGGTGAGCCACCCCCCGCGAGGTGGGGACCAATAGCCACCCCCTCTCCCCCCCTTGGCTATTGGGAGCCACCTCGCAGGGGGGTGAGCCACCCCCCGCGAGGTGGGGACCAATAGCCACCCCCTCTCCCCCCCTTGGCTATTGGGAGCCACCTCGCAGGGGGGTGAGCCACCCCCCGCGAGGTGGGGACCAATAGCCACCCCCTCTCCCCCCCTTGGCTATTGGGAGCCACCTCGCAGGGGGGTGAGCCACCCCCCGCGAGGTGGGGACCAATAGCCACCCCCTCTCCCCCCCTTGGCTATTGGGAGCCACCTCGCAGGGGGGTGAGCCACCCCCCGCGAGGTGGGGACCAATAGCCACCCCCTCTCCCCCCCTTGGCTATTGGGAGCCACCTCGCAGGGGGGTGAGCCACCCCCCGCGAGGTGGGGACCAATAGCCACCCCCTCTCCCCCCCTTGGCTATTGGGAGCCACCTCGCAGGGGGGTGAGCCACCCCCGCGAGGTGGGGACCAATAGCCACCCCCTCTCCCCCCCTTGGCTATTGGGAGCCACCTCGCAGGGGGGTGAGCCACCCCCCGCGAGGTGGGGACCAATAGCCACCCCCTCTCCCCCCCTTGGCTATTGGGAGCCACCTCGCAGGGGGGTGAGCCACCCCCCGCGAGGTGGGGACCAATAGCCACCCCCTCTCCCCCCCTTGGCTATTGGGAGCCACCTCGCAGGGGGGTGAGCCACCCCCCGCGAGGTGGGGACCAATAGCCACCCCCTCTCCCCCCCTTGGCTATTGGGAGCCACCTCGCAGGGGGGTGAGCCACCCCCCGCGAGGTGGGGACCAATAGCCACCCCCTCTCCCCCCCTTGGCTATTGGGAGCCACCTCGCAGGGGGGTGAGCCACCCCCCGC
Organism: Macaca thibetana thibetana; assembly: GCF_024542745.1. Taxonomy (NCBI): domain Eukaryota; kingdom Metazoa; phylum Chordata; class Mammalia; order Primates; family Cercopithecidae; genus Macaca; species Macaca thibetana. The sequence goes on along the minus strand of NW_026089123.1, from coordinate 483 downwards.
GAGGTGGGGGACCAATAGCCACCCCCTCTCCCCCCCTTGGCTATTGGGAGCCACCTCGGGGTGAGCCACCCCCCGCGAGGTGGGGACCAATAGCCACCCCCTCTCCCCCCTTGGCTATTGGGAGCCACCTCGCAGGGGGGTGAGCCACCCCCGCGAGGTGGGGACCAATAGCCACCCCCTCTCCCCCCCCCCTTGGCTATTGGGAGCCACCTCGCAGGGGGGTGAGCCACCCCCCGCGAGGTGGGGACCAATAGCCACCCCCTCTCCCCCCCTTGGCTATTGGGAGCCACCTCGCAGGGGGGTGAGCCACCCCCCGCGAGGTGGGGACCAATAGCCACCCCCTCTCCCCCCCTTGGCTATTGGGAGCCACCTCGCAGGGGGGTGAGCCACCCCCGCGAGGTGGGGGACCAATAGCCACCCCTCTCCCCCCCTTGGCTATTGGGAGCCACCTCGCAGGGGGGTGAGCCACCCCCCGCGAGGTGG
>NW_026089122.1:0-12163 GCF_024542745.1 Macaca thibetana thibetana | reverse complement strand
CCAGCTGAGGGTCCTGACTGTTAGAAGGAAAACTATCAAACAGGAAGGACACCTACACCAAAACCCCATCAGTACATCACCATCATCAAAGACCAGAGGCAGATAAAACCACAAAGATGGGGAAAAAGCAGGGCAGAAAAGCTGGAAATTCAAAAAATAAGAGCGCATCTCCCCCGGCAAAGGAGCGCAGCTCATCGCCAGCAACGGATCAAAGCTGGATGGAGAATGACTTTGACGAGATGAGAGAAGAAGGCTTCAGTCCATCAAATTTCTCAGAGCTAAAGGAGGAATTACATACCCAGCGCAATGAAAAAAAAAGTGGAAGAATTGATGGCTAGAGTAATTAAATGCCAGAGAAGGTCCAAAACGAAATGAAAGAGATGAAAACCATGACAACGAGAAATACGTGACAAATGCACAAGCTTTCAGTAACCGACATCGATCAAAACCTGGAAGAAAGAGTATCAGCGATTGAGGATCAAATGAATGAAATGAAGCGAGAAGAGAAACAAAAGAAAAAAGAAGAAAAAGAAAATGAACAAAGCCTGCAAGAAGTATGGGATTATGTAAAAAGACCAAATCTACGTCTGATTGGGGTGCCTGAAAGTGAGGGGGAAAATGGAACCAAGTTGGAAAACACTCTTCAGGATATCATCCAGGAGAACTTCCCCAACCTAGTAGGGCAGGCCAACATTCAAATCCAGGAAATACAGAGAACGCCACAAAGATACTCCTCGAGAAGAGCAACTCCAAGACACATAATTGCCCAGATTCACCAAAGTTGAAATGAAGGAAAAAATCTTAAGGGCAGCCAGAGAGAAAGGTCGGGTTACCCACAAAGGGAAGCCCATCAGACTAACAGCAGATCTCTCAGCAGAAACTCTACAAGCCAGAAGAGAGTGGGGGCCAATATTCAACATTCTTAAAGAAAAGAATTTTAAACCCAGAATTTCATATCCAGCCAAACTAAGTTTCATAAGTGAAGGAGAAATAAAATCCTTTACAGATAAGCAAATGCTTAGAGATTTTGTCACCACTAGGCCTGCCTTACAAGAGATCCTGAAGGAAGCACTAAACATGGAAAGGAACAACCGGTACCAGCCATTGCAAAAACATGCCAAAATGTAAAGACCATCGAGGCTAGGAAGAAACTGCATCAACTAATGAGCAAAATAACCAGTTAATATCATAATGGCAGGATCAAGTTCACACATAACAATATTAACCTTAAATGTAAATGGACTAAATGCTCCAATTAAAAGACACAGACTGGCAAACTGGATAAAGAGTCAAGACCCATCAGTCTGCTGTATTCAGGAGACCCATCTCACACGCAGAGACATACATAGGCTCAAAATAAAGGATGGAGGAAGATTTACCAAGGAAATGGAGAACAAAAAAAAGCAGGAGTTGCAATACTAGTCTCTGATAAAACAGACTTTAAACCATCAAAGATCAAAAGAGACAAAGAAGGCCATTACATAATGGTAAAGGGATCAATTCAACAGGAAGAGCTAACTATCCTAAAAATATATATGCACCCAATACAGGAGCACCCAGATTCATCAAGCAAGTCCTTAGAGACTTACAAAGAGACTTAGACTCCCATACAATAATAATGGGAGACTTCAACACTCCCACTGTCAACATTAGACAGATCAACGAGACAGAAAGTTAACAAGGATATCCAGGAATTGAACTCATCTCTGCAGCAAGCAGACCTAATAGACATCTATAGAACTCTCCACCCCAAATCAACAGAATATACATTCTTCTCAGCACCACATCATACTTACTCCAAAATTGACCACGTAATTGGAAGTAAAGCACTCCTCAGCAAATGTACAAGAACAGAAATTATAACAAACTGTCTCTCAGACCACAGTGCAATCAAACTAGAACTCAGGACTAAGAAACTCAATCTCAAAACCGCTCAACTACATGGAAACTGAACAACCTGCTCCTGAATGACTACTGGGTACATAACGAAATGAAGGCAGAAATAAAGATGTTCTTTGAAACCAATGAGAACAAAGATACAACATACCAGAATCTCTGGGACACATTTTAAAGCAGTGTGTAGAGGGAAATTTATAGCACTAAATGCCCACAAGAGAAAGCAGGAAAGATCTAAAATTGACACTCTAACATCGCAATTAAAAGAACTAGAGAAGCAAGAGCAAACACATTCGAAAGCTAGCAGAAGGCAAGAAATAACTAAGATCAGAGCAGAACTGAAGGAGATAGAGACACAAAAAACCCTCCAAAAAATCAATGAATCCAGGAGTTGGTTTTTTTGAAAAGATCAACAAAATTGACAGACCACTAGCCAGACTAATAAAGAAGAAAAGAGAGAAGAATCAAATCGACGCAATTAAAAATGATAAAGGGGATATCACCACCGACCCCACAGAAATACAAACTACCATCAGAGAATACTATAAACACCTCTACGCAAATAAACTGGAAAATCTAGAAGAAATGGATAATTTCCTGGACACTTACACTCTTCCAAGACTAAACCAGGAAGAAGTTGAATCCCTGAATAGACCAATAGCAGGCTCTGAAATTGAGGCAACAATTAATAGCCTACCAACCAAAAAAAGTCCAGGACCAGATGGATTCACAGCTGAATTCTACCAGAGGTACAAGGAGGAGTTGGTACCATTCCTTCTGAAACTATTCCAATCAATAGAAAAAGAGGGAATCCTCCCTAACTCATTTTATGAGGCCAACATCATCCTGATACCAAAGCCTGGCAGAGACACAACAAAAAAAGAGAATTTTAGACCAATATCCCTGATGAACATCGATGCAAAAAATCCTCAATAAAATACTGGCAAACCGGATTCAGCAACACATCAAAAAGCTTATCCACCATGATCAAGTGGGCTTCATCCCTGGGATGCAAGGCTGGTTCAACATTCGCAAATCAATAAACATAATCCAGCATATAAACAGAACCAAAGACAAGAACCACATGATTATCTCAATTGATGCAGAAAAGGCTTTTGACAAAATTCAACAGCCCTTCATGCTAAAAACGCTCAATAAATTCGGTATTGATGGAACGTACCTCAAAATAATAAGAGCTATTTATGACAAACCCACAGCCAATATCATACTGAATGGGCAAAAACTGGAAAAATTCCCTTTGAAAACTGGCACAAGAGACAGGGATGCCCTCTCTCACCACTCCTATTCAACATAGTGTTGGAAGTTCTGGCTAGGGCAATCAGGCAAGAGAAAGAAATCAAGGGTATTCAGTTAGGAAAAGAAGAAGTCAAATTGTCCCTGTTTGCAGATGACATGATTGTATATTTAGAAAACCCCATTGTCTCAGCCCAAAATCTCCTTAAGCTGATAAGCAACTTCAGCAAAGTCTCAGGATACAAAATTAATGTGCAAAAATCACAAGCATTCTTATACACCAGTAACAGACAAACAGAGAGCCAAATCAGGAATGAACTTCCATTCACAATTGCTTCAAAGAGAATCAAATACCTAGGAATCCAACTTACAAGGGATGTAAAGGACCTCTTCAAGGAGAACTACAAACCACTGCTCAGTGAAATCAAAGAGGACACAAACAAATGGAAGAACATACCATGCTCATGGATAGGAAGAATCAATATCGTGAAAATGGCCATACTGCCCAAGGTAATTTATAGATTCAATGCCATCCCCATCAAGCTACCAATGAGTTTCTTCACAGAATTGGAAAAAACTGCTTTAAAGTTCATATGGAACCAAAAAAGAGCCCGCATCTCCAAGACAATCCTAAGTCAAAAGAACAAAGCTGGAGGCATCACGCTACCTGACTTCAAACTATACTACAAGGCTACAGTAACCAAAAACAGCATGGTACTGGTACCAAAACAGAGATATAGACCAATGGAACAGAACAGAGTCCTCAGAAATAATACCACACATCTACAGCCATTTGATCTTTGACAAACCTGAGAGAAACAAGAAATGGGGAAAGGATTCCCTATTTAATAAATGGTGCTGGGAAAATTGGCTAGCCATAAGTAGAAAGCCTGAAACTGGATCCTTTCCTTACTCCTTATACGAAAATTAATTCAAGATGGATTAGAGACTTAAATGTTAGACCTAATACCATAAAAATCCTAGAGGAAAACCTAGGTAGTACCATTCAGGACATAGGCATGGGCAAAGACTTCATGTCTAAAACACCAAAAGCAACGGCAGCAAAAGCCAAAATTGACAAATGGGATCTCATTAAACTAAAGAGCTTCTGCACAGCAAAAGACAACTACCATCAGAGTGAACAGGCAACCTACAGAATGGGAGAAAATTTTTGCAATCTACTCATCTGACAAAGGGCTAATATCCAGAACCTACAAAGAACTCAAACAAATTTACAAGAAAAAAACAAACAACCCATCAAAAAGTGGGCAAAGGATATGAACAGACATTTCTCAAAAGAAGACATTCATACAGCCAACAGACACATGAAAAAAATGCTCATCATCACTGGCCATCAGAGAAATGCAAATCAAAACCACAATGAGATACCATCTCACACCAGTTAGAATGGCAATCATTAAAAAGTCAGGAAACAACAGGTGCTGGAGAGGATGTGGAGAAATAGGAACACTTTTACACTGTTGGTGGGATTGTAAACTAGTTCAACCATTATGGAAAACAGTATGGCGATTCCTCAAGGATCTAGAACTAGATGTACCATATGACCCAGCCATCCCATTACTGGGTATATACCCAAAGGATTATAAATTATGCTGCTATAAAGACACATGCACACGTATGTTTATTGCAGCACTATTCACAATAGCAAAGACTTGGAATCAACCCAAATGTCCATCAGTGACAGATTGGATTAAGAAAATGTGGCACATATACACCATGGAATACTATGCAGCCATAAAAAAGGATGAGTTTGAGTCCTTTGTAGGGACTTGGATGCAGCTGGAATCCATCATTCTTAGCAAACTATCACAAGAACAGAAAAACCAAACACCGCATGTTCTCACTCATAGGTGGGAACTGAACAATGAGATCACTCGGACTCAGGAAGGGAACATCACACACTGGGGCCTATCATGGGGAGGTGGGGAGGGGGGGGAGGGATTGCATTGGGAGTTATAGCCTATGTAAATGACGAGTTGATGGGTGCAGCACAGCAACATGGCACAAGTATACATATGTAACAAACCTGAACGTTATGCACATGTACCCTACAACTTAAAGTATAATAATAATAAATAAATTTAAAAAAAAAAAGAATAATGACTGAAAATGTCCCCAAATTTGTTGAGATATAAACCTACAGATCCCAAATAAGATAGACCTTCACAATTCATTCCAAGATGCACCATGATTAAACTTCTGAGAACTAAAGAAAAAAAATCTTGAAATCCAAAGGAAAAATGACGTTTTCACTATTAGGAAAAAATTAGAACGACAACATTTTTCTGAAAGAAATAATGAATGTCAGAAGGAAGTGGCACAATATTTTTCAGGTGCTAAGAGAAACCAAAACTGTTAACCAACAATCCTATACCCAGTGAAAATATTTTTTCAAAAATTAAGGGGAAAACATGATATTCTCATACAAGGTAAACCTAAGTAAATTTGTTGCCTGTAGACCTATCCTCAAAGAATGACTAAAGCAAATTCTCTAAACAGAAAGGAAATGATAAAGTAGAAATCCAGAAACATCAGGAAAGAAGAAGGGACATAGTAAGGAAAAATACGGCTAAGACAATACACTTTGCTACCCTCTTGAATTCTAAATACATAGAGAGAAAATACTTAAGACAATTATATTTTAAATAGAGGAGGGTAAAAGAAAGTAAAGGAAGGTAAGATTTTTGTATGCCACACAAGCTAGTAAAACAATGACTCTAGTGTATACATATACACACATACATATATATGTGTACACATATGCACACACACATAATACCTAGAATAACCATTAAAGAAGCTATAGTAAGAGATACACTGAAGATCACCATAGATAAATCAAAATGGAATTCTAAAAAAAGTTCCTGTGACTCATAAGAGAACATGCAAAGGAAAACAGAATGGAGAGAATGAACAAAAAAAAAAAAAAAAAAAAAAAAAAAAAAAAGAAAAGTAAATACACAGACCTAAGCCCTAACATATAAACAATTATGTTGAATGTAAATGGTGTATATCTACTCCAAGTAAAAGATAAATTTGCAGAGTGAATAAAAAACATGACCTAAGTATACAAAATCTATTAGAAACTCATTTCAAATGTAACAAAATAGGCAAATTAAAAGTAAAAGTAAAATGGTGGAAAAATATACCATGTAAGCATTAATCAAAAGAAAGCTGATGTGGCTGTATTAATATCATACAAAGTAGAATTCAGAGCACATAAAATTATCAGTGACAGAGAGAGGCATTATACAACGATAAAAGGGCCAATCCACCAACAAAACATAGGAATTCTAAAACCATATGCATAAAACAACACAGCTGAAAAAGATATGTAGCAGAAACTGATAGAACTGAGAGGAGAAATACACAAATCCACAATAGAACAACTAGACAGAAAAGCAGCAAGTTATACAAGAACTGAACAAAACCATCAACCAACAGGATCAAATTTATAGCATATTCTACCCATAACAGCAGAATACAGATTCTTTTCAAGTGCCTGTGGAACATATTCCAAGACAGTTCATGTCCTGAACCATAAAACAAATGCCGGCAAAATTTTAAAATTAAAATCATACAGAACGTGTATTTTCTTATTTTTTTTTTTAGGTTTCAGGGTACATGTGAAGGCTTGTTACATAGATAAACATGTGTCACAGGGGTTTGCTGTACATATTATTACATCACCCAGGTATTAAGCTCAGTACCTAATAGTTATCTTTTCTGGTCTTCTCCCTCCTTCCATCCCCAGTCAAGTAGACCCCAATGTCTATTGTTTCCTTCTTTGTGTTTATAGGTTCTTATCATTTAGCTCCCACATATAAGTGAGAATATGTGGTATTTGGTTTGTCAGTTTGCTTAGGATAATGGCCTGTAGCTCCATCCATGTTCCTGCAAAAGACATGATCTTGTCTTTTTATGGCTGCATAATATTTCATGGTGTATATGTACCACATTTTCTTTATCCAGTCTGTCATTGATAGGCATTTAGATTGATTCCATGTCTTTGCTATTGTGAACAGTGCTGCAATGAACATTTGTGCATGTGTCTTTAGGGTAGAATGGTTTATATCCCTCTGGGTATATACCCAGTAATAGGATTGCTAGGTTGAATGGTAATTCTGCTTTTAGCTCTTTAAGGAATCGCCATACTTTTTCCACAATGGTTGAACTAACTTACACTCCCACCAACAGTATATAAGGGTTCCCTTTTCTCCACAACTTTTCCAGCATCTGTTATATTTTGATTTTTTTTTTTTTTTTTTTTTGAGACAGAGTCTGGCTCTGCCGCCCAGGCTGGAGTGCAGTGGCGCGATCTCGGCTCACTGCAAGCTCCGCCTCCCGGGTTCATGCCATTCTCCTGCCTCAGACTCCCGAGTAGTTGGGACTACAGCGCCCCGCCACCGCGACCCGGCTATTTTTTGTATTTTTTAGCAGAGACGGGTGTTCACCCGTGTTAGCCAGGATGGTTCTCGATCTCCTGACCTCGTGATCCGCCCGTCTCGGCCTCCCAAAGTGCTGGGATTACAGGCTTGAGCCACCGCGCCCGGCCTATTTTGATTTTTAAGTAATAGCCAAATAACATATTTTCTAACCACAATAGAATCAAACTAGAAATCAATAAGATAAATATAACAGAAAAATTGCCAGGAGTTTGACAACTAAACAATATATTTCTAAATAACTCACACATCAAAGAGGAAGTTCTTAGATAAATAAAAAAATACACCAAACTAAACGGAAATGAAAATATAACATATAAAACTACATGTAACAAAGCTAAAAAGGTGCTGAAAGTTAAATTTATAGTACAAAATGCCATTAGAAAAGAGGAAAAGTCTAACACAAATAATCTAAGCTCTCACTTCAGGAGCCTAAATTTTAAAAAGAGCAAAATAAATCCAAAACATGCAGAAGTACAGGAAAAAAAAGATACATGACTAGAAAACTCCTCAAACTGAAATACAAAGGAAATAAAGAATAAAAAATGAAGCAGAATATCGAAGAACCAGGGGGCAATTACAAAAAGCATAACATATATGTAATGTGAATTCTAGAATGAGGAGAAAACAACAGAATCATTTGAAGCAATAATGGTTGAGAATTTTCAAAAATTAATGACAGATATGCAAAACCACAGATTCAAGAAGCTCAGGCAGGGCCTAGATCAAAAGTGTCTACATGTAGGGATATCATATTTAAATTGGAAAAACAAACAGGTTGCATTCCAAGATGGCCGAACACAAGCAGCTCAGGTCTGCAGCTCCCAGCGTGATCGACGCAGAAGACCGGTGACTTCTGCATTTCCGACTGAGCCTCTGCTGGTGATACCCAGGCAAACAGGGTCTGGAGGAGACCTTCAGCAAACTCCAACAGACCTGCAGCTGAGGGACCTGACTGTTAGAAGGAAAACTAACAAACAGAAGGGAATAGCATCAGCATCAACAATAAGGACATCCACACCAAAACCCCATCTGTAGGTCACCAATATCAAAGAGCAAAGGTAGATAAAAACACAAAGATGTGGAGAAACCAGAGCAGAAAAGCTGAAAATTCTAAAAACCAGAGTGCCCCTTCTCCTCCAAAGGATCACAGCTCCTCATCAGTAATGGAACAAAGCTGGAGGGAGAATGACTTTGAAGTTGACCGAAGTAGGCTTCAGAAGGTGGGTAATAACAAACTTCTCTGCGCTAAGGGTGGATATTTGAACCCATTGCAAGGAAGCTAAAAACCCTGAAAAAAGGTTAGATGAATGGCTAACTAGAATAAACAGTGTAGAGAAGATCTTAAATGACCAGATGGAGCTGAAAACCATGGCATGAGAACTTTGTGATGCATGCACAACCTTCAATAGCTGATTTGATCAGGTGGAACAAAGGGTATCAGTGACTGAAGACCAAATTAATGAAATAAAGTGAGAAGACAAGGTTAGAGACAAAAGAGTAAAAAGAAACTAACAAAGCCTCCAAGAAATATGGGACTATGTGAAAAGACCAAATCTACATTTGATTGGTGTACCTGAAAGTGACAGGGAGAATGGAACCAAGTTGGAAAACACTCTGGAGAATATTATCCAGGAGAACTTCCCCAACCTAGCAAGGCATGCCAATATTCAAATTCAGGAAATACAAAGACCAACACAAATATACTCCTTGAGAAGAGAAACCCCAAGACACATAAATTGTCATATTCACCAAGGTTGAAATGAAGGAAAAAATGTTAAGGGCAGCCAGAGAGAAAGGTCAGTTTACCCACAAAGGGAAGCCCATCAGACTAACAGCAGATCTCTCAGCAAAAACCCTACAAGCCAGAAGAGAGCGGGGACCAATATTCAACATTCTTAAAGAAAAGAATTTTCAACCCAGAATTTCATATCCAACTAAACTAAGCTTCATGAGTGAAGGAGAAATAAAATCCTTTAGAGACAAGCAAATGCTGAGAGATTTTATCACCACCAGGCCTGCCTTACAAGAGCTCCTGAAGTAAGCACGAAACGTGGAAGGAACAACCAGTACCAGCAACTGCAAAAACATGCCAAATTGTAAAGAACATTAATGCTATGAAGAAACTGCATCAACTAATGGGCAAAATAACCAGTGAACATCATAATGACAGGGTCAAAATCACATATAACAATATTAACCTTAAATGTAATGGACTAAATGCCCCAAATAAAAGACATAGACTGGCAAATTGGATAAAGAGTCAAAACCCATCAGTGTGCTGTTTCAGGAGAACCATCTCACGTGCAGAGACACACCTAGGCTCAAAATAAAGAGATGGAGGAAGATCTACCAAGCAAATGGAAAGAAAAAAAAAAAAAAAGGAGGGGTTGCAATTCTAGTATCTCAAAAAAACAGGCTTTAAACCAGCAAAGATCAAAAGGGACAATTTTAATTTACATGACGGTAAAGCGATCAGTTCAACAAGAAGAGTGAACTCTTCTAAGTATGTATGTACCCAATACAGGAGCACCTGGATTCCTAAAGGAAGTCCTTAGAGGCCTACAAAGGGACTTAGACTCCCACACAATAATAATGGGAGATTTTAACACCCCACTTCGATATTACAAAGATCAACAAGACAGAAGGTTAACAAGGATATCCAGGACTTCAACTCTGCTCTGGACCAAGCAGGCCTAATAGACATCTACAGAACTCTCCACCCCAAATCAACAGAATATACATTCTTCTCAGCACCATATCACACTTATTCCAAAACTGAACACATAGTTGGAAGTAAAGCACTCCTCAGCAAATGTAAAAGAACAGAAATCACAAAAAACTATTTCTCAGACTACAGTGCAATCAAATTAGAACTCAAGATTAAGAAACTGACTCAAAACCACAAAACTACATGGAAACTGAACAACCTGCTCCTGAGTGACTACTGGGTAAATAACGAAATGAAGGCAGAAATAAAGATGTTCTTTGAAACCAATGAGAACAAAGAAAGACACCATGCACAAGAATCTCTGGGACACATTTAAAGCAGTGTGTAGAGGGAAATTTATAGTACTAAATGCCCACAATAGAAAGTGGGAAAGATCTAAAATCGACACCCTAACATCACAATTAAAAGAACTAGAGAAGCCAGAGCAAACACATTCAAAAGCTAGCAGAAGGCAAGAAATAACTAAGATCAGAGCAGATCTGAAGAGATAGAGACACAAAAAACTCTTCACACAATCAAGGAATCCCAGGATCAAGGTTTTTTGAAAAAAAAAACAAACAAAATTGATAGACCTTCTAGCAAGACTAATAAATATTAAAAGAGAGAAGAATCAAAAAGACGCAATAAAAAATGATAACGGGGGATATCACGCACCAATCCTACATACAGACAAACAGGCCAATCAGAGAATACACTAAAAATACCTCAAGGCAAAAAAAGTAGAAAATATAGAAAAATGATTGATAAAATCCTGGACAACATAACAACACTCCCAAGACTAAACCAGGAAGTTGAATCCCTTGAAATAAGACCAATAGCAGGCCTCTGAAATTGAGGCAATAATTAATAGCCCTATCCAACCAAAAAAAGTCCAGGACCAGATGGATTCAAGAGCCTGAGTTCTACCAGAGTTAACAAATATGAGTTTGATACATTCCTTCTTAAACTATTTCAATCCACTATAAAAAGAGGGTATCCTACCCTCTCATCTTATAGAGGCCAGCATCAACTTGATACCATAAGCCAGCCTAGAGACATCCCACACAAAAAAAAAAAGAAAAAAAAAAAGAGAGAAGAAAGAATTTTTAGGCCAATATCCCGTGATGAACATTGAAGCTAAAAACTTACTCCAAAAAAATACTGGGCAAACCGAATCCAGCAGCACATCTAAAAGCTAATCCACCATGATCAAGTGGCGCTACCATCCTGGGCCAATGCAAGGCTGGTTTAACATACACAAATCAATAACGGGTGGGGGGGGGCGTAAATCCCAGTATATAAAACAGAATCCCAAAGGACAAAAAAACAGCATGGATTATCTCAATAGATGCAGAAAAGTTCTTAGAACAACATTCAACAGCCCCCTTCAGTGCTAAAAACTCCTCAATAAACTAGTATTGATGGGGCATATCACAAAATAATAAGCAGATATTTATGGCAAACCCACAATCAAAAACTGGAAAAGCATTCCGCTATAGCAAACTGTCACAATACAGAGATGCCCTCTCTCACCACGTCTATTCAACATAAGTGGTTGGATAGTTCTGGCCAGGACAATTAGGCAGAAGAAATAAATAAAAGGGTATATTCATTTACCAAAACAGGAGGTACCAAATGGTCCCTGTTTTGCAGATGAACATGATTCTATATATTAGGAAAACCGCCATCATCTCAGCCCAAAATCATCTTTATCTGATAAGTCAACTTCAGCGTAAGTCTCGATACAAAATCATTGTGCAAAAATCACAAGCATTCTCATACACCAATAACAGACAGAGAGCCAAATCATGAGTGAACTTCCATTCACAGTTGCTTC
>NW_026089121.1:0-12372 GCF_024542745.1 Macaca thibetana thibetana | reverse complement strand
GGTACTGGTATTTCAGCCAAGCAAGAAAATCTGGATAAGTTCTGATTTGTCATGCTGAGAACATGCAGGGACACAGCAAAATAAAGTCAGGGACTTGGCTGGAGTTTTAATATGTGATTGTATTACTTTCCCTTTATTGTATGTCCTTGAATAAGCTACTTAAACCATTATGTCTGATTTCTAAGTAGAAAGCACTTGCTTTCATATTAGTCTATATACCTATAAAAAATGAGATGCAAGTTGAGTCTCTCATGTACCCATTCATTCATTCATTCATTCATTTATTATTTATTAAGTTCCTATTTTAGGGCAGATCTTTGAGTCCAAGGAACTTGCTCTTCCAGTAAAGTAAGATTCACTTATTCAACAACTATTGAGCCCCTGGTATTTGCTAAGGATTATGACAAGAGACAGAACACCCATTATTGATGATGTTCTACTGGGAGAGGACAGAAGAAAGAAAGAGAGAAAGAGAGAATATGAATGACAGACACATGATATTAAGATCTCTGGGAAAAAATTGAGCATGGAAGGGAGTGTCCAGCTGGGGAAGGGGTAATCATAGAAACCCTCACTCATAGGGTGGTGGCCTTTATGCAGAGACTTAAAGAAAGGAGGGAGATCTGCTGACAGAGAGAACGGTAAGTGCAAAGGTCCTGGGTGGGCTTGTATTGAGGAAAAGCAAGGCCAGTGTAGCTGGAACTGAGTGAGTGAAGGGGAGAGAGTTGTAACCAATGAGCTTATACAGGAAGTGGAGTCTGCTTCACATGGGAAATAGGAGGACATTGTCAGAACTCGGACTTTTACTCTGTGTGAAATGGACACTCCCATAGATGCTCCCATCCTAATCACCAGAATATGAGAATCTGTATTGGTGGAACCTGCCCCCCATATTTCAATGTAGGTTCTTTCTATTTTCCACAAGTGTTGGCCAGCTGAGAAATAAAGAGAGACAGTATAAAGAGGAATTTTACAGCTGGGCCACTGGGGGTGATATCACATATTGGTAGGACCATGATGCCTACCTGAGTCTCAGACCAGCAAGTTTTTATTAAGGGTTTCAAAAGGGGAGGGAGTTCAAGAAAAGGGAGTAGGTACAAAGATCACATGCTTCAAAGGGCAAAAAGAAGAACTACTACTAAGGGTCTAACAGAGATCACATGCTTTTGAGGGAACAGGACAAAAGGCAAAAGCAGAACCACTGATAAGGGTCTATGTTCAGTGGTGCACGTATTGTCTTGATAAACATCCTAAACAACAGAAAACAGGGTTCGAGAGCAGAGAACCAGTCCGACCTCAAATTTACCAGGGTGGAGTTTTTCACCACCCTAGTAAGCCTGAGGGTACTGCAGGAGACCAGGGCATAGCTCAATCCTTATCTCAACCGCATGAGACAGACATTCCCAGAGCAACCATTTATAGACCTCCCACCAGGAATGCATTCCTTTCCCAGGGTATTAATATTAATATTCCTTGCTAGGAAGAGAATGTAGTGATATCTTCCCTAATTGCACGGCTGTTTGTAGGCTCTCTGCAAAAAGAAAAATATGGCTCTTTTTGCCCGACCCCGCAGGCACTCAGACCTTATGGTTGTCTTCCCTTGTTCCCTAAAAATCACTGTTATTCTGTTCTTTTTCAAGGTGCACTGATTTCATATTGTTCAAACACACATGTTTTACAATCAATTTTTACAGTTAACACAATTATCACAGTGGTCCTGAGGTGATGTACATCCTCAGCTTACGAAGATAACAGGATTTAGAGATTAAAGTAAAGCCAGGCATAAGAAATTATAAAAGTATTATTTGGGAACTGATAAATGTCCATATTAAAATGAAATCTTCACAATTTATGTTCTTCTGCCATGGCTCCAGCCAGTCCCTCCGTTCGGGGTCCCTGACTTCCCACAACAGAAGAGTTTTAGGATGTCTTCCATGACACTTATAACTAAGTGTTTTTACAAAAAACAATGAAAGTTTAAGGAACTGTTTAGATTTTTTTCAAGAATATTTCATAGACAATGTTATGTTTTTTCTACCCAAACATTATTTCTAGTTGTCTTTCTTTTTGTGATATTAGAAGCTGTTTTGAATTCTTTTGTCAACTTGGCAGCAACCACTACACTTTTCTAAAACTAAGAACTCTATATTCTAGAACTCTCTTTCCTAAGTGAATCCTCATAAAATTTGCAAATAGAGAAAATTCACACACAATTCCAAAGATAAAAGTAAAGCTGAAGTCACTGTCAGCAATTTTTGGCAGCCAGGCATGGAGACTTTCAGAGCTTTTAACAAGGTTCTTCTCAGCAATTCTAGCATCCAGATATAGCCCCATCATAGACCTCGCATGAGTGTGTACTTCATAATCCTGCTGAATACAGAAGTTTCCTGGACTCTTTCACGAGCTGCTGCTTTCCCTCCTATACAGTGTTTTCAGCTGATGCCATTTGTGATTATGTTTCTGACTTTCTGGAGGCAACCTGCCAAACTTTCATATTTTTTTACTTAGATGCACAAGAATGTAGGCACTAATTCTTATATTAAGCTGTTTATTTCTATAATACTTAATTGGCTGTTTTCCTGGCTAAACCAAACCAAGAGCAGCAGGGATGATAACTTACAAAACTGATTAAATTAGAGGTCAAGAAATGGAGCCATTTTAATTCTATTATTATTCTTTCATATATTAAACACAAAACTTTTGTAGATAGTTTTTCTTCATTATCTCTTTGGTTACCCTGAGGTACTGCTTGTAGAGAAAAGGTAGAATAAATACAGGATTCTTAATTTATCAGTTACTCTTTTATTTACCAGTTTTCTAAGTAGTAATCTAGTTTCCTAAAATCCTAGAAAGCACTTGAAGAAATTAAAAATGGGTTGATTTTTTTTTCTTCTTCTTCTTTTTTTTTTTTTTTTTTTTTTGAGAGAGAGAGAGTCTCGCTCTGTCGCCCAAGCTGGAGTGCAGTGGAGCGATCTCGGCTCACTGCAAGCTCCACCTCCGGGTTCACGCCATTATCCTGCCTCGGCCTCCTGAGTAGCTGGGACTACAGGCACCCGCCACCATGCTTGGCTAACTTTTTTGTATTTTTAGTAGAGACAGGGTTTCATCGTGTTAGGCAGGATGGTCTCAATCTCCTGGCCTCATGATCTGCCTGCCTTGGCCTCCCAAAGTGCTGGGATTATAGCTGTGAGCCACTGTGCCTGGCCAAAAATGGGTTGATTTTTTAAAAACTAATTTTGGGAATTATTCTCCTGCCTCTCCTCAGTCTAATGAAATTTTTCTGTAAGGTATTGTATTTTTAAGTACTAGAATTTTTATTTTTTAAGTTTTTATCTCTGCTAAGATTTCACATGTGTTTACTCAATATTATTATTTCAGTCCTTGAGCACATTTATATTTATAATATGATAGTATCCCCTTATTTGTGGCTTTACTTTCCTCACTTTCAGTCACCCACAGTCAAAAATATTAAATATAAAACTCCAGAAGTAAACAGTTTGTAAGTTTTAAGTCATGTGCTATTCTGAGGAATGTGATGCAACCTCCCACCATTCTGCTATATCTGGTTCAGGATGTGACATATCCCTTTGCTTGGCAGATCCATGCTTCCTGCTTCCTGCTCATTAGACATTTGCAGCCATCTAAGTTATCAGATGGACCTAGCTTAGTATTGCAGTGCCCGTGTTCAAGTAACCCTTATTTTACTTAGTAATCGTCCCAAAATGCAAGAGTAGTGATGCTGGCAATTCAGATATGCAAAAGAGAAACCTGAAAATGCTTTCAGTAACTGAAAAGAAGAAAGTTTCCCACTTAATGAGGAAAATAATATGCTGAGGTTGCTAACATCTAGGGTAAGAATTAATCTTCTATCTGTAAAATTGTGGAAAAGGAAAAATACATTCTTGCTAGTTTTGCTTTTGTACCTCAAACTGCAAAATTATAGCCACAGTGTGTGGTAAGTGCTAATGTAGGGTTCGGTATTATCCACGGTTTAAGAGATCCACTGGAGGTCTTCCAAAGTATGCCACACAGATAAAGGGGGAATACTGTAGTCTTTTTATGCTAATTCGAACATCTGGATGATGTATTTATTCTATTGACCGCATGCGATAATATCATTATAAGCCTGACGATTTAAACATATCAGGTGTGCACCTGCTCATTGCAGTCATCACCATCATCATCAACATCATCATCATGATCATCATTATTTTTGTTTGTTTGGGGTTTTTTGAGATGGATCTTGCTTTATGGCCCAGGCTGGAGTGCAGTGGCATAATTACAGCTCACTGCAGCCTCAGACTCCTGGGCTTAGGTGACCCTACCACGTCAGCCTCTCAAGTAGCTGGGACTACGGGTACATGCTACAATGCCTGCCTAATTTTTTTGTTTTCTATTTTTGGCAGACAGAGGGTTTTATCATGTTGCCCAGGCTTGTCTTGAACACCTGGGCTACAGGAATCCATCTACCTTAGTTTCCCAAAGTGTTGGGCTTACAGGTGTGAACCACCGTGCCTGGCTTGTGGTCATCATTATTACTGATGCTTATATTCGTTCATGTTTGGATAGTGGGACCTCCTTCAAGTTGCCTCTTGGAGCCTATGGACATGACCCGGGGGGGTATAAAAGTGCCCTTGCTTTCCAGTATGACAAGATGATCTAGACTGATTTTGCACATTTCCTGCCTGCAGTCAGAAAGCAGCCATTTCTCCAAGAAGCTTTGGTTCCTTGTAGTGAGTGATGATATGGAGAACCCAAAGTTATGGCACCAAGGTGCTTTCTGCTTCTGTTTTGTTTAATGCTTCTAGGACTTTTCAGCAGATTAGTCTAAAAGATAAGTGTATTTTTTAATGAAAATGTATCATTTGTAAGTAAACCTTTCTGTTAACAGTCTTGATTAGAGGATTTTAATTATGTTCAGAGATCATACATCTGTATCTTCTTCTATTTCATTTGAAAAGTACCAGTTTTCAATGTCACACCCATAATGAGGCAGAGTCTAGCTCTGTCGCCCAGGCTGGAGTGCAGTGACACGATCTCGGCTCACTGCAACCTCCAATTCCCAGGTTCAAGCAATTCCCTACCTCAGCCTCCAGAGTAGCTGGGATTACAGGCACAGACCACCACACCTGGCTATTTTTTGTATTTTTAGTAGAGATGGGGTTTCACCATCTTGGCCAGGCTGGTCTTGAACTCCTGACCTCGTGATCCACCCGCCTTGGTCTCCCAAGGTGCTGGGATTACAGGCATGAACCAGCGTGCCCGGCCTTTTTTTTTTTTTTTTTTTTTTTTTTTTTTTTTTGAGACAGAGTCTCACTCTGTAGCCCAGGCTGGAGGGTAGTCGCCCAATCTTGGCTCACTGCAACCTCCGCCTCAAGTGATCCTCCCACCTCCGTCTCCTAAAGTACTAGGATTATAGGCATGAGCCACAACACCCAGTCAATATAACTTTATAATTCACAAAGAAACAAAACAATTTGTGTGACTCACTTTATAGCAATATTTACTTTATTGTGGTGGTCTGGAACCAAATCCACAATATCTTTGAGGTATGGCTACACTTTCTAAGCATTTCCTGAGTCAGCCTACTTTTTCTCCATTTTTATTGTCATTATTCTATCCATTTTTTTGTTTTCTTGTTGTTGTTGTTTGGAAACAGGAAAGCGCTGTGTCACCCACGCTGGAGTGCAGTAGCACGATCATAGCTCACTGCAGCCTCCATCTCCTGTTTTCAAACTATCCTCCTGCCTCAGGCTCCTGAGTAGCTGAGACTACAGATGCACGCTACCACACCTGACTCTTTTTTTTTTTTTTTTTTTTTTTTTTTTTTTTGAGACGGAGTCTGGCTCTGTCGCCCAGGCTGGAGTGCAGTGGCGCGATCTCGGCTCACTACAAGCTCCGCCTCCCGGGTTCACGCCATTCTCCTGCCTCAGCCTCCCGAGTAGCTGGGACTACAGGCGCCCCGCCACCATGCCTGGTTAATTTCTTGTATTTTTAGTAGAGACGGGGTTTCACTGTGTTAACCAGGATGGTCTCAATCTCCTGACCTCGTAATCCGCCCGCCTCAGCCTCCCAAAGTGCTGGGATTGCAGGCGTGAGCCACCGCACCCGGCCCGGCTCATTTTTAAAAAGATGTTTGTAGAGATGGGGTCTCATCATGTTGCCCAAGCTGATCTGGAATTCCTGGCCTCAAACAATCCTCCTGCCTCTGATTCCTGAGTAGCTAGGATCAATCCATTGCTGAAGAGTACGTGGATGCTACTTTGCAGACTGTCAACCTGAATTTGTGTTTGCTTGACATTGTCTAATTATTGGTTTCAGTTTCAGTTTACCCACTTTTTGTCAGCAACATGCAGAAGAGACTGTGCCCTTTTTAGTGTATCCTATCAGGAAGCATCTCACATTGGTTTGTGCCATTACTGGTGCCGTGACTTTAAGCCACTTGGTTAAGGTGGAGTTGGCCATATTTCTCTGCTGCAAAATTACTGATTTTCCTCTTGTAATAAATAAGTGTGTGTGAGAAGATTCTTTGAGATGAGGTATATATGTCATTCTTCATCAAACTATAAGGTTTTTTTTTAAGTGAAAGAAAATGTATTAAGAAACTAAAGAAATAAAAGAATGGCTATTCCATAGGCAGAGCAGCTTCACTTTAAGTGTTTGACATTAACTGATTTTTGTCCAAATCAATAAGTACTGCGATGATTGAAAAATGATTATTACTAAATTTGTTTTCATTGTCTCAAGTTCTGCTGAACTCTGGATCCAGGCTGTGTCAATAGCGTAGTGTGGTGCCTCCTGTACCTGTCTCGACCTCCTACAGTCCTTTTTATTTATTTTGTTTTTTATAATAGAGACAGGGTCTTACTATGCTGCCCAGACTGGTTTCAAACTCCTGGGCTCAAGCAAATCTTCCTGCCTCAGCCTCCCAAAGTGCTGAGATTACAATCGTGAGCCACCACACCCAGCTAAGTTCTTTACCATCTTCAGAAAGTTTAGCTTGCACTTTCAGCAGGATGGATTCCCAGAAAGACTCTGAGAGAGAGTTGGGGACTAAGTTGATAATATCAAATACACTGAACTTGACCGTGTTCACCATGCTCTGACTCTAGAGAAATGAGAGTGCTAGTGAGGTTGGTGTCATTTTGTGTATCTTCTGTACCTTGAAGTCCCTCAGAAATCTTGCCACTGGGCTTCTTGTTCTAAGGACACAACAGGTTCTCTTTTTCTGTGGAGATGAAATCTAGATCTTCGATTTTGGAACCAAATTTGGACTCTTGACTCTGAAGCACCAATTTCTTCAGCAAGTTGTTCTCTGGAATCAATCCCAGGGTATGGGTTTTCATAAATGCCTTGAAAAGAGTGTGTAACTGAGAGGTGCTATAGATGGTATGACACCGTCACCCAGGTTGATCTTGCCCATGGCTCTGGCTTGAATCTAAAGTCAGGTTCTGGTCTTTTCTGGAATCTGTGCCTAGCTCTTCAATTCTGGGCGACAGAGCGAGACTCCGTCTCAAAAAAAAGAAAGAAAGAAAGAAAGAAAAGGCTGGGCACGGTGGCTCATGCCTGTAATCCCAGCACTTTGGGAGACCAAGGTGGGTGGATCACGAGGTCAGGAGTTCAAGACCAGCCTGGCCAAGATGGTGAAACCCCATCTCTACTAAAAATACAAAAAATAACCAGGTGTGGTGGTATGTGCCTGTAATGCCAGCTACTCTGGAGGCTGAGGTAGGGAATTGCTTGAACCTGGGAGTTGGAGGTTGCAGTGAGCCGAGATCGTGTCACTGCACTCCAGCCTGGGCGACAGAGCTAGACTCTGCCTCATTATGGGTGTGACATTGAAAACTGGTACTTTTCAAATGAAATAGAAGAAGATACAGATGTATGATCTCTGAACATAATTAAAATCCTCTAATCAAGACTGTTAACAGAAAGGTTTACTTACAAATGATAAATTTTTATTAAAAATTTTAAAAGACACTTACCTTTTAGACTAACCCACTGAAAAGTCCTAGAAGCATTAAACATGCATTCTGGACTCTTCTGTATTGATTTCTAAAGCAAGCTTTTGTTTGGTAGCATAACCTGGGTAAGGTTTCTGATTGAAGGTATTGATGAGGATTTTCAATTGATCTTCTGTGAATTTGGTGTGATTGCACCTATGATTTGTTGCTACCATCTTGTGTGAAAAGGTGTCTTTGGTCATGCTGGAAGAGAGTCCTGGAGGCTGAGCTGCTGTCTGGGAGACCGCTTACAGCTCATTTTTAAAAAGAAAGATCGCATATAATACAACATAATTCACAAATCTAAAGCTTATGGTTTTCTGGATTTTGACAAATGAAAACACCTTTGCAACTTCAACCCTTACCAGGATATGGATGAGGGTTTCTACCCAAAAGCACCAGTATTCTAACAAACAGCTTTGCATTTTTTGAATTGTTCTGTGTCTGTGAGGGTTCCTTACTCCAAGTTTATGACAAATATATTCAGAAGGCATAATTTACAATTATCGTTTGGGTAAGTAGTTTCATCAATTATCTGATTATTTGCTGTGAATTTGAAGTATGTTGATTTTTATGCAGTTGTCTTCTGAGAAACACTGTGCCATTTTCCACGTGGAAATCACTTGCAGAATAAACAGAGATTATGAACGCACAGAGGTGGTTGTGATGGGCACGTCTACCTGTGGCTGCCATTTAAGTGGAAGGTGGAATCTGACTCTGGAGCATCGGCAGCCTGAGCTGGTGCTGGGCTCACGCTGACCCTAGGAGTGCTCTATGCATGCTTCACCTTATGAGGGGTGCGGCAGGAACAAAAATAGAAAAGTGTGCTCTACTTTCACATTACCAAAGGACAGAGGATACCACCAAGGAATTAGAAAACTGTTAAGTGAGAGTTTATTCTTCTTAATAGCCTTTCAAATAAGGAATTTGAAAACAAGATTCTACTCATCCCACACCAAAATGTAAACAGATATATTATTTTTTATATTCCCAGGATAATTTCGGTATTACTTAAGCATCACTATTGTCCTGAAATATCAAGTCAAGTGGAAAAATAAATGTGAATAATCCCACCACTAGCCTCCAGACTTGATGTTTATGTTATTTCCTTTTTACAATGACCTTTAAAAAGTTATAAATTAGAAATGTGGAAAGTAGAATGGTTTCATGCAAGAAATACTGAAATAAGATCCCTGTCTGGCCCCAAAATCTTAGACAAGTCATTCAGCCTTTCTAAGCATCAGTTCTCCCATCTGGAAAACGTGGGCATTCATCTCTATGGAAGCTTCAAGCTCTAACTGTCAGTGAGTTTCTGAAACTTGCCCAGGAAGGAGCAGCCCTAGTCTGAGTGCATGCCACCCCTGTGCTTGCCTTTTGCTGCTTCTTATCCTTGAGGTAGCCTGTAGGCTCCTCCTCATTCATCTCCTGAGCCAGTGCTATCTGACAGCAGGGAATATGTTTCCAATTCTGGTCACATCTGAAAGAAATTTTTCCTAGAAGATTACATCCATGACCTGCAAAGCATTATGCTTCTCTCTGTATTCCAGATCTTTTTTGTTTTTTGTTTGTTTGTTTGTTTGTTTTTTGGAAACAGTTTCACTCTTGTCACCCAGCTAGAGTGCAATGGCACGATCTCAGCTCACTGTAAGCTCTGCCTCCTGGGTCCAAGTGATTCTCCTGCCTCAGCCTCCCTAGTAGCTGGGATTACAGGCGCCTGTCACCACACCCAGCTATTTTTTTGTATTTTTAGTAGATACGATGTTTCAACATTTTGGCCGGGCTGGTCTCAAACTGCTGACCTCAGGTGATCCACCCACCTCAGCCTCCCAAAGTGCTGGGGTTACAAGCATGAGCCACCACACCTGGCACGATTATGTCTTTTTACATGAGAAAAATTTCTTGAGATCATAAGGAAAAAAATCCCTGAGCCAAAATAAATCAACCAAGAAGAAAAAGAAAGTGAAAAGTAAGAAAAATATGTATTTTAAAGAAAGTAAAGTGGACATAGTAATCACACTGACATCCGGGTATAGAACAAACTTCATCTCTAAAATTTATATTTCGCCAACCACTATTCTAAACAAGGTTGTGGTAGGAATACCTACCAACTATTCTGGGCCACATGTCACTTAAACGGGCAAAAAGTAAAGCAAAGCCATAATTGTGGTTTGATATTTTGGATATTCAATCTCATTTCAGTATTTGCATAGTCTCACATTTTGGAAAACAAAATTGTGGTGATTTCACTTGTCTCTTCATATCACGATTGTACTCAAAACTGAGAAACAAATGTAGACTAAAGAAGTAAACACTAAGCGGTGAGATCATGCAGGTTAAACAGATAGGCTTTCTCAGGGAAAAGTCACTTACCCATCATGTGCTGATATATTTTTGTGAGCTTATATGGTTCTAGTGTATTTACAACTTGACTAAATATACGTGATTCACCATGTACTGTGGAATATAATTAAATTGACATTTCCTGGTACAGAATAAATTTGCATATGAGTGAAACAAATGGTGAAAATAAATAAAGTCTGAAGCTATATAATTCCACTGGTTACCAATTTATGTCTTCAGCTCTACACCAAAGCAAATATTACAACTCTGAACAAGCAAGCAGGAGAAGAATAGATTTGCTGTAACCTCAGATGTCAAAGAATGCATTTATCTCTGAAAACATTTGTATTTTTTTGTCACACCGTACTTTATTTAAAGGTGGCCACAGCATTAAAGTGTCAGTTAATTTTGTACAACCAGAAATGGAAAATGAGTCAGTCAAGGTGAAGCAGAAGTTTCTAACAAAGTCTAAGGCACAGTTCTATATAACTAATAATAAGGACACAATATTTGGCTTACTTAATTCCCAAACTGAGGTCACTAAAATTTAAGAATATCTACCAAAACTTAAGCGAAATCTCAAAGAGAAACTTTAAAAATAAAATTTTATTTTTGATCATTCAAAATGTTTCAATCAATATTCTGAGCCTAAATGTGTAGGTGAGTGCTTTCTCCATCTTTGCACATGTGAAGTGCACCTAAACCATAGTCCCATATTTCTCAAACACCATCACACCCATAGAACAGAAAGGAAAGGGCAGTTTCACCAGCTAGCCCCCACAAGCCACTCCCTGGGTCCTCCCCAGCACCTGCTAAATTTGGGAGGCCTGATTTCAGAGGGCTGGATAATGAACTGGCAAAATAAACGCAGCAGAATCGTAATCACAGACAAAGACCAACTCAGGTTCCAGTGCAGATAGACAGCTCATACCAGTGCTTTTGATGTTAGCTGCGGTTAAGGGGGCAGGAAAGGCTCCCACTCTATGGTTGGTGGCCGTGATCAGCTCAGCGCTGCCACCTCGGCGGGCTCCATCTCACCATGACCCTCCCAATCAGGCTGATGGTGTCTCCTTATGCCAAGTGGAAGGAACTGCAATCAAATTCTGACAGGACCTGCAAATCCTCCCGGGCCCTGGGCTACTGGTTAGGCCACTAGTAGGGCTGTGGATCAACCAATTAAACCCATTAATAACTGGCAACACAGCACGGCCTCCTTCTCAACAAATTACGATGCTAATTCCCGGATTCAGCCATCCGTGCCCAGGGTCTTTTGTCCTTACCTTTCAAAACACCTCCCCTGCTCCATGCTTTCTAGTCTTGAGGACTTGGCTTAAGCGTGCTTCTGAATTGCCGCTCCTTCTGGTTGACAATTCTTTTTTCTTTTTCTTTTTTCTTCTTTTTTTTTTTTTTTTTTTTTTTTTTTTTTTTTTTTTTTTGAGATGGAGTCTCACTCTTGTTGCCCAGGCTGGATTGTGGTGGCACGATCTCGGCTCACTACAACCTCCGCCTCCCGGATTCAAGCAATTCTCCTGCCTCAGCCTCCTGAGTAGCTGGGATTACAGGCGCCCACCACCACACCTGGCTAATTTTTGTAGTTTTAGTAGAGATGGGGTTTCACCATGTTGGCCAGGTTGGTGTCGACCTCCTGACCTCAACTGATCCACTGGCCTCAGCCACCCAAAGTGCTGGGATTACAGGCGTGAGCCACCGCGCCCGGCCGACAATTTTTTTTTTATAATACCAAAATAATTAGCAATTATTTTAGTTTATTTTTTATTTATTTATTTTTTATTTTTTATTATTATTATACTTTAAGTTCTAGGGTACATGTGCATAATGTGCAGATTTGTTACATATGTATACTTGTGCCATGTTGCTGTGCTGCACCCATCAACTCGTCAGCACCCATCAACTCGTCATTTACATCAGGTATAATTCTACACTATTCTCCAGTTGGGGCGGAGCGGGAGACACCATGGAGCCCACCTCTGCAGGAGGTAGGGCTTGGCAGAAGGCAGAGACCCCAACC
>NW_026089120.1:0-12374 GCF_024542745.1 Macaca thibetana thibetana | reverse complement strand
GAGTATTTGCTCATGGACTGTCAGCAAAATAGAGTCAGCAGAAGGCTATGTGCTGTTTTGTCTTTTGCAGTGACATCATGTTGCTCACGTTTTATGTTTTTCAGAGTTCATTAGTTTCTGTTTGTTCTCAGTTAATATCCAGCTGAATAGATTGTGTAAGTAGAATACCCCCAAACTGAAAGTCACCTACATAAAATATAGTGAAAAATTTGTCACCCCCTTAAACTATAGTTGAAAACATGTACTCGTTAGTTTTGTGTAGCCGACACTGGATACTGGGTAAGGGCACAGGATCCCAGGGCTAGACTGCCTGAGTTCAAGTTCTGATTTAGCCACTTGCTGGCTTTGAAATACTTGACGGCTTTAAGCCTCAATTTCTTTCTTTTTTTTTTTTTTAAACTTAATCCCAAATGTGATAGTCTCAGTTTCTTGATCTGAAAAACAGAAATTATTCAATGAGAGTCTATGTAAAAACTTTAGTTTTTACAGCCACTATCTGGCTCAGGAAAGTCCTCAGCTTTAGGGGTTAAAGTTTTAAAGGTCACTTTAAAGTTTTTCATGCCACTGCCTGGCTCAGGAAAGCCCTCAGCTTTAGCCATTATTAGCACATTATTGTTGTGCTGGCTACACATGCATTAATGAGGCAGGAAAATGCTCAAGGATAACAACTAAGCATCCAGATTATCTCATCAGACCGAGACAGATACATATACATGCATGCTCATGTTTTAGCTCAGAGCCATTTGTCTAAAAGGCTGTTGAACTCAGAGGCCCAGGCAGTATCTACTTTACTTTGTAGTGGAACCATCAGTTTTGTTAATCAATGAAATTGACATAACGCTCTTTTTTTCTTTTAAGTACCAACCATGTGCCTAGAGTTAACTGTGTCAAGAAGAGCATGCTTCAGTGGCTGGAGTGAGCAGTTCAACTTGTGGAGGAATGAGAAATGATAGTATTGAGACAAGAAACACAAAACCCAGGGTAAGGTAGGAATCACTGAAAGTCAGGCAAAGGAACTGGCATCCAGAAATGAGTCAGGCTTTGCCAACCTCTGGCCCTACAAATGGCTCTTTGGAGAGGAAAAAATTAAGTCAGACCCGAGGGCGCAGATCTTAAGGGAAATGCCGGCAGCTCTAGGCTGTCTGTGAGAGTCCAGATTTGCTGCTTCATCCTGGGGCTTTAGGCAAGTCCCTTTCCCTCCCAGAGCTTCAGTATCCCTTCTATCAAATGATGATGTTCTGCCTTTCTCCTAGGATGGCTGTGGAGATCCAGGGAGGCAGTGGCCATAGAGATGCTATATTAACTGCAGATGCAGCCATAGGAGCCCTTTGCTAACTGCCAACGTGAGTTCAGACTCTTCAGACTATTTGGCACCCAGGTCTATGGTGAGGTGTGACATGTGGGATGTAAGGTTTGATGCCTGCTCCGACTCCGGTCTTGCTAACACACGCTAAACATTTGACAAATCCTGACCCTACCTTGGGGAAAAGGGCAGTCTGGGAGAGCTTCTTCAAGGCAGATTGGCTTCAATGCAGTCCAGGGCATGACTGAGATAGGCTTACGTGGTGAGGAATTGGAGGATAACTGGGTAAAAAGCTGCCATGGGCAGAGGTGTAGTGTGGGTCGCATCGAGGATAGCCCCCGGCCAAAGCAGGGAACACAGACAGAATGAGGAAGAGCTCTGTGGGGAAGGTGGGGCATACGGTGGAGAACCTTCAAAGTCTGAAGAGTATGACTTGTTGGGGTTCAATGCTGTAGGCAGTAGGGAGCCATGGAAGGCTCTTAGGTGGAGAAATGACAGCTGGACATTAGTGAGCAAGCCCCGTCTCCATGAGCAGCATGGGTGGTCCTCTGAGCACACCAGGCACGAGTGTGCAGGGAGCTGGTGCAAATGCCTCTGTGTGCGGGCGAGCATCTGTGTTGTGACTCTGCCCACGCATGTGCTTCAGTGTGCCGTGTGGCTGCATGTCCCAGATCCATGCGGCACATGCCCGGCCAATGAGGGTGCTGGGCACCTGGAGGTGGCGGGGAAGGCGGCGTATGCGTGTTGTTTGTGGGCATGTGTGTTAGTGTGTGCATGCAGGCCGTGAGGCCTCACAGTATGTGTGTGCACACTCCAGCGTGTGCGTGTGTGTCCCCCACCCTCAGGCCTGCCCCACCCATGCGTGTGACCTGCCATGTGATTTGATGCTGTCTTTCAGAATCATTATCGGTGTTCCCTGAGGAGCGTCAGCCATGGTAGGTACATGCTTTGCTGCCTGCTGCATGAAAGGTCTGCCCGCCCCGCTGCCCCAGCTCCACAGGGGGGGCACACCTGGGACCTCAGAGCCAGGCTCCCTGCCCCTCCCTTCTGGAGCTGCAGACTTGCTCTTTCCTCTTTCTGTCCTTGTGCTGCTGGCTGTCTCACTTCCCTCCCTGCGAGCCATGGGACTCAGTGCCACTGCTCAAGGTCCCCATGGCTGAGCCTGGGGGCTCTTAGAACAGGCTCCATGCCCAAACTGGCAGACATGGAACCATCAGAGAGGACACAGAGCTCATGGTTTATGGTGTAGGGGCTGGGAACTTGGAGCGGGTTGTGTGTAGGGCTGGACTCTGAGGCCGCCAGAGGCCTAGGAACATCATCCTGGGCACGCTGTACCTGTCATGCAGTCTGAGTCATGCTGCCAGGGCAGGTATCCAGCTCCCAGCCTGGGAGTGCCGAGAGCCAAATCCACTGCAGATTCAGGGTGATAGTTAGGGTCCCACGTCCTCCAACTGTCAGCAATCCAGTGGTGATCGAGGATAAAAGCCTGAGAGTCCCATACACACAGTTGTCCCACAACACACTTCACAGACCAGGCAGGGACACACAACCCCCTTCCCTCCCTCCCAGGTACCATCATAGCTGCTAGTGTGGACTGAAGACAGGGCCTGTGGCCCCCGCTGAAGCACTACCGCCGACCAGCAGGCTCACTCACCTTGGCCTGTTGCTCCTAGGGGTCGCCTGTGCTATTCAGCCAAGGAGACCACAGTGCCTGCTGGCCCAGCCGAGCTCCGCCTAGCGAGCCCACCTGCCTGTCCTGCCACGGACTCTCCCTCTTCTGCTTTTCCCATCATACAGGGCCCAGCCTCACCTATGCAACCTGCAGCCCCCTGCCTGCCTTTTGGACTTATAACTGTATGGCCAGTGGCATCAGGCTACCTGCCCTCCCAGCGTTCCCCAGGGTCCTTCAGAGGACCCTGAGCTTTCTGCCCACCCAGAGGGGCCTCTGGTGCTCACTCCAGCCAGCCATCCCCTTATAGCTTCAATATTTTGTTTCAAGCAGTGTTCCTTCTCTATCAGGCCTGGTGGCTGTTGAGTGGGGCTCCCCAAGCAAGAGGTGGCCCTGGCCCAGTGGGTTGGAAGACAGGGTGACCAGAGAATAGGGAAGTCCTGGGGGCTGGCATTGGTCTGAACTGTGGGTGGACTGCCTGGGTGCCATGAGAGAGGTCAGCGTGTGTGGGGTGGGGAGGGCCGCCACAGCCCCCGGGCACTACCTATGAAGCTCTGGCTTCTCCTCCATCTTCCTCCCTTTTCCCTTCCAGCCTCTCTTTTCCAGGAACCTTGCCATGCCCACACTTATACCTTCCCCTCCCGGCCCTCTCACAGCTGCTACGGTGCACCCGTGCTCTGCCCTTGCCTCACCAGCTCTGGCTTTTCTCTAACCTGTTTTCTCTCTGCGCTCTCTCCAATGCCAGCTGATTGGGTCAGGCAAGTCCATCCCGTCTTGAGAGCCCCAGGCCCCCCTTTGACCTCTGAACAGATCCCTCCTGTTCTGAGAGACTGCCCTTTCTAAGGCTGCCTGGGTGGGTGTCCTGTGACTTGACAGTGGCTCCCGCAGCCCCAAAGCCAGCCCCCTTCATCTGTGACTTAGTCTGTTGTAGTGGTGAGCTGCCACATCCAGTTGTGACCATTGCTGAAAACTTGTGCCCCCTCTGTGGTATGTCCCTGCCCTGTTCTATAAATAGCTATAAATTCTCACACACACACACACACACACACACACACACACGTGGCCGACTGCCTCACCTCTAGCACTGGGAATCAGTCCTCGTGCTGTCCTTGTGGAGTCTTGTGGCCCAACAAGAGGAAGCTGTCTCCTGACATTGCCCCTCCAAAGTGCACCACCTCCAGGGAGCCTCCCTGTCATGCCCGGCCTGTGGACAACCAGCCCCCGCCATCCTTCCCACCTTCTGGGCAGCATGGGGGTGCTGTGCAGGCAGCTGTGTGGACTGACAGTCTTCCAGTCCTGCTGTCCCTCGGCTGAGACTCCAACCCATTTCTGGATGACAGAGAATGTGTCCTCTGCTGGCTGTGTTCTCTGTGGAGCTCAGGGGAGGGAAAAGTCCAAGCCATTTTTAGGGTGCTTTTGGGAGCGGTGAAAAGGTCACACCCTTTCCAAGGGACTCTTTTCCTAGAAAGTCCCTGGAGCTTAGCTGGTTCTTATCCTGTGAAGCCGGATCTGGCCACTAGGGGGCAGGGCCGTGAACTCAACCTGGAGGGAGCCTGCGGGGCAGCCTGCACTCTGGAGGGACAGACAGGCCACCCGGTGCAGACAGGAGAGGGAGGCAGGGGGACGGAATGGAAGACACCTGGGGTGGGTGAAAGTCAGTGCCCTCGGGTGCTGGTGTTTTCTTCCCGGCCACAGCTAGATCAGTCTTCTGAACCTGTTGGCTGTCAGGGCTGCACTGTGCCCATTAGGCACCATGGCAGTCCCCGTGAAATCCACCAGGTGTCACCAGGCAGCATCCAGGCAACAGGCCTGGAAGATTCCCAACAGCCCAACTGGGCATGCTCAGACACTCTGGGGCTCGTCTTTCAATGGGACAAACTGCAGGACCCACTGAGGGAAACGGGAACATACCAGGCTGAGCAGTATAGCTAAATCCATTTATTCCCAAATAAAAAAGAAAACAGGAGTCCCATCACCGGGGAGCCATGACTCCATCCCCACCTCCTTCGTCGCTCCTATGCTAGCAATAAATAAGTTTCCCAGCTGCAAATAACTATCAGAACCTCTTCCTCATATGCCAGCTGCAACCTCCGCTAGGTACGATACATACAGAATGTTACACAGATACAGTATGTACATGGGGGAAGGGCGGGTCACCCCTAGCAGCCTGTGCCCTCGCCTGGTCTACAGTTAGCTCCACTGTCCCGCCTCAGATGCCTCTCTGAGTAAGGAAGATGGGAGCGCCCCCGAGAGAAAAGTTGCCTTGGTGAGAGTAAGGAGGCCATCGCACCTCCTGCAAACAAACCAAATCTATCAACCTCTGGCTCTTAAATAACAAACATCATCATCCAGAAATGTAAGGACTCAGCCTTGGTCAAGGTGGTAAAGGGTCTGTTTTTCTCTCTCCATTAGTCAGGGGTCTTGTCTTGCTACCTAATGGTAAAAAGGTGACTGGAAAGGGGTTGTAGGGACATGGTGGGGGTGAAGACTCCAGACCCACTTCTCCAGGCTTATGCTGACAGGGGCCTGCTTTTATTTATTTTTATTCCATGACTTTTTCCCGTAACTTCTTTCTCATAACTTTTTAAAAAAACCTTTCATGCAACTTTTTTTTTTTTACTTTTTTTGGACTTGTTGCCACAATTTTTCCACCATATTATTTATCCCATAACTTTTCCCTCCCACAACTTTTAATTCCTGTAACTTTTTAAGTTTATGTTCTTTTAATAAACACACTTACATAGTTACAATTTTGTGAGAATAAAAACCGATTATCTCATGACAAGGGTGCCCAACATTTGCACAGTCTCAATACCTTTAACACTATAGTTTTCAAGACACACAAAATTTTAAGGCAAAAACAGCACCTTGCAACAATTTCCTAATTTATTACATTATAGTAGCATCACAGAGGTCAATAATGCCACTTTAGACAAAAGTCAGTATTTCCATTATACATTCTGTTTACAAAAAATCATAAGTTGGTAAAATTATTTGCCAGGAAAACTTGGCAAATAAAGCTTTGGACTGGAATTGGCATTTCTCTCTCTACTTTTCCTTCCCCTAGATTCTTTGTTTTACACTACAGTGTTCGTATTTTAAAATGTTTTAACTTATTTCAAGATATTATTATAGCAGTTATGTTTTTGAATAGTTATTTGAAAGTGACTGTAAGATAAAGTTTTAGAGAAAGTATTATGGATAGGGCTGATTTACATTTTCATGTTTTATAAAACTCAGCTTTGGTTTTAGAACTGATTTTTTTCATTTCAGAGAGACGTATCAGGTTTAATCAAATACTTTAAAAATAATTATCATATATTGCAGTCTTTAAATTGATATTTTGATTCTTCACTTCCTACAGAAATTCACATTTATTCAGTTTGAACTCACATTTTAAAATTCTGTTTCTGCTGAACTCTAACCTTCTAATGTTGCCTTCTAAGCAAATTGAAAGCTGCCTTATACTGAATGAGGAAGAGAACAAATACTTGGCTGAATGAGGTATTGCAAACGACTGCATGCACTTTGAAGAAAGACTTAAGTTATTGTCACAGGATTTCCATTCTTTTTAGCTTTTTCTTAAACATATGACAAAATTCCTACACAAAGAGTGGTATTTCAGGTAATATAGCACATTTATTTTTCAGACTGACATTCAGCTTAAATATGCCAGTATGTGATTTAATCCAGAGGTCCCTGATGAACACATTATTGCCAGATAGGTTACAGATGCTAAACACTATCTGAAGGTCATTCCTAGTCATTTATATGTGTCAGGTAAAAGTGAAGTGAAAGCTCTAGTTTCTCCACATGCTCCTTCATGTCCACCTTCTCCTCCATAAAGTCGTCCTGAAGCCAAAATAATGTGGTCACATCTCAGGAACCACCTGCCTTGCCCCACCCACACCGTTCATGGCCCCCTGCAGGGCTCGGTGGGTCTCCCCACACACAGACTCACCCCCAGTCCCTGGGGTCCTCTGGGATGAAGCCACCGGGTGAGCCAGGGGCTGGCAGCACACCCTTTGGTATTCCTGGGCATTGGCTCCAGCGTCGTTCAAAAATGCCACCTGAAGGCAAGAGGTGACTATTCTTGTAGGGACACACAGAACACCAGGGGCAACGCAGCCCCTTCCCTTGACCGGGGCAGGTCAAGGGAGGTGGAGCGCAGCCCCTTCCCTTGAGGCTCTGAGTGTGCACCTGTTGGTCACAGTGAAATGGTGTTTGACCACTGGCTCCCGGAAGGAGTGAAAGTCCACAGAAATCAGAAGGCAGGGAAACCAAGAACATAAGGGGATCTGGGAGGGACCGCCGAGGAAGGTGACAAAGTAGGGGCAGGGAAAGTCAGGCTCACCTGACCTCCCGGCTCTCCCAGTCCTCTGGGATGTTCTGCATGGGCTGAGGTGCCTCCTCCTCCTCACTGTCCAGATGTCCTCCTCCATCTCTTCTAGGGAGTGGCCAGAAGGGTCCTCAGACAACCCAACAAGGGAAGTACTGGGGGCCCACCTCTGCCCCCACCCTCACTGTGTAGCCCTGAGCCAGCCCATTCCCAGAGGGGAATGAGCTGTTCTGTATTATTACTTTTAAGAACCAAGATCTTGCTATACTGCCCAGGCACAGTCCCACTACCGATTGGTGCGGGAGTCCTGACCTGCTCCCTTTCTGACCTGGGCCAGTTCTCCCATCCTTAGGCAACCTGATGGCCTCCTGCTCCCAGGAGGTCACCATATTGATACCGAACTTAGCGTGGACACCCGGTCGGCATAATGACCAGCTGTCTTAAAGGTCTCTTCCAACTCCTCAATCCTATGCTGCTAACAGTTCCCCTTTCCTCCTGGGGCTCTCGCCTCTTCCTCCGAGCGGTCTCCCGTACCTTCCCCAGGGAGAGCCATGAGGCTCAACCTGGCTTTAACTGCTGTTTCTGCTGGCTGGTAGCTTCCAGGTGCTCCTAAGAGGCCAGGAAAGAGGGTGAGAAGGCACGGAGGTTGCCAGGTTGTCCTTCTCGGGGCCCTGTCCTCAGCAACTCCCTCCCCGGGGTCTCCTGCAACTTTTGGTGGGCCATCTTAGCTACCACTTTGCCTTGAGCTTCCTGCTGCTGCAGCTGGTGCATGAGCTGGGTCTGCAGCAGTAACTGCCTGTGCAGCACCTCCTTCTCAGAGGTCAGCTGCTGCTAAGCGACCACATACTGCTGCAGGTGACACAGGTACTGGTCTCCCTGCTGCTGCAGACTCTGAGCCTCTTGGCTCTTCAGCTCCACCTGCAGGAAGACCCTGGGCATGAGGGCATTTGCTAGCTGGCTTCCGGATTCCTGGCCCATTAATAGGGTAGCAAGGGCACTGTGGTGCTCTGTGGCCTGCCCAGGCCCCTGGTCCCTTGCTCCAGGCCTAAGAGACTGCCTCCTTTGCCTGGAACCCAGTGCATCCTTCCCCAGCCTCAAATCTCACATGTTTTTCCCTGTCATTTAAACTGTAGGCCACAGACTGGTGGAAAACAGGGGGAGCCAACCACCATCTGCTAAGTGTACTACATGTCTACTCTTTCCGTGTGTTATCTCATTTAATCCTCAGCACCTCTGCAAAGAAAATACTAACTTCCTTTTGAAGTTAAAGAAACAGAGACTTAGAAATGCAAAGTAGTTGAATGATAACCAGTAGAACTGAGTCCAGAAACCAGTTTGAATCTAAGGAACTTTTTGGTTTTTGTGTTTTGTTTTGTTTTGAGACAGTGTCACTCTGTGTCCCAGGCTGGAGTCCAGTGGTGCGATCTGAGCTCACTGCAACCTCTACCTCCCAGGCTCAAATGATTCTCGTATCTCAGCCTCCTGAGTAGCTGGGATGACAAGCATGCACCACCAAGCCTAGGTAATTATTTTTTTTTTGAAATTTTAGTAGAGATGCGGTTTTGCCATGTCAGCCAGGCTGGTCTCAAACTCCTGACCTCAAGTGATTCTCCTGCCTCAGCCTCCCAAAGTGGTGGGACTACAGGCATTAGCCACCACACCCAACATAAGGAGCCTCTTATACCACTGTCTCTTCCACTGTGACTGGGGGCTCCATGGCTCTAGCTGGGATGATGATATCCAGACCTGGGGGGAGCCCAGGGCTCCCCACCTCTAAAAGTCAGAGGGGAAGATGCAAGAAACAGTAATAGGACTGCCCCAGGGTCACCTGCTCGCAGGCTGCAGCTGCCTCTGGCCTGGCACCTCCCTTCCCCAGAGGCTGGTGCCCGCCTCCCAGCCCTTCTTGGATGGGTCAGAGGTTACCGTGTCTTTTGGCTCGCCCAGCGTCTTCAACTCCTTTACTTGCGGCTCCAACTGCAGTGCGCTCTTGTTCTCATTGTTCTGGACAGAGAGAAGCAATCATTGGCCACCCACTATAGCTGGAGACCCCAGAACTTGGTGTCTGCCTCCCATAGCACCGGGAAGGGTGGAGGCAGGTAAGAAAAATCATCCCTCTCTCCCACAGCCATCAGAGCAGGGCTCTGGCTCACAGGTGACTTTAGAAGTACCATTTCATGTGAGGGCTACAATGCCCCATTTTACAGGTGGGGAAACAAAGGCCTGGAGGGCTAGGGAAGAGGGCAGGCTCCCCAGGTGGGGGAACCCACCAGCTCCTCGAAGCTGCTGTGTGGCTCCGCCTGCTGCTCGTAGAGGGCTTCCCACCCCAGCTCCAGCATCCTCTCCAGCTCCAGCATCCTCTCCAGCTCCCGCA
The DNA here is from genome assembly GCF_024542745.1 of Macaca thibetana thibetana. Classification (NCBI taxonomy): domain Eukaryota; kingdom Metazoa; phylum Chordata; class Mammalia; order Primates; family Cercopithecidae; genus Macaca; species Macaca thibetana. Next base: position 2,692 of record NW_026089120.1, on the reverse strand, counting down.
GCCTCTCCAGCTCCCGCAGTGTCTCCTGCTCCCACAGCCTCTGATCTTCCTCCCGCAGCCTCTCCTGTTCCAGCATCTCCTCCACTTGGTCCAGCAGCTGCTCCTCCTCCAGCAGCCTCTTCTGCTCCTCCTGTCGCCTCTCCCGTTCCAAAAGCTTCTCCACCTGCTCCAGCAGCCTCTCCTGCTCCCGCAGTCTCTCATCCTGCTCCCGCAACCTCTCCTGTTCCAACAGTTCCTCCACCTGCTCCAGCAGCCTCCCATGGTCCAGCAGCCTCTCCTGTTCCAATAGCTTCTCCACCTGCTCCAACAGCCTCTCCTGCTCTGGAAGCTTCTCCTCCTCCCGCAGCCTCTCCTCTTCCAGCAGCTTCTCTACCTGGTTCAGCAGCCTCTCATGCTCTAGCAGCTTCTCCTCCTCCTCCTCCCATCTCTCCTGTTCCAACAGCTTTTTCACCTCCTCCAGCAGCCTCTCCTGCTCTGGCAGCGACTCCTGCTCCCATAGACTCTCATCCTGCTCATGTATCCTCTCCTCCTGCTCACGTATCCTCTCCTCCTGCTCACGTATCCTCTCCTCCTGCTCACGTATCCTCTCCTCCTGCTCATGTATCCTCTCCTCCTGCTCACGTATCCTCTCCTCCTGCTCACGTATCCTCTCCTCCTGCTCACGTATCCGCTCCTCCTGCCCAGATAGCCTCTCCTCCTGCTCATGTAGCCTCTCCTCCTGCTCACGTATCCTCTCCTCCTGTCCAGAGAGCTTCTCCTCCTGCTCACGTATCCTCTCCTCCTGCCCAGATAGCCTCTCCTCCTGCTCACGTATCCTCTCCTCCTGTCTCCTGTTCAGGAGATTCAACATCTGATTGTTTTCCACCTCGGCCTGGAGCTGTCTTCCCAGACTCTCCAGCTCCTTCCTTAGGTGTTTGGTCTCATCTTGTAGCTGCTCCACCTCAGAGGGCCCTGCTGGGGGATCTGGGGCTCGGGGTTCAGCTGAGAAAGGAAGCAGACAATAAGGTTCTCTGGATTCTCACAAAACAAAAAACAAAAAACAAAAAACCTCCATTGGTGCAGAGCTCCTCCTCTCAGGCTTCCCAAACTTGGCCTCACTGCTAAGGATTCCTCGCACCCAGATGGTAGCCAATCTTCCAAGCCACTTTCAGATGGAGAGCACTGTGGGTGGCTGACAACGGGCATTCCTCCCTCTTTGCTGATGGGGACACCAAGGCTGAAGCAGATGACAAGGCTTGCAGTCTCCTGGCACAGACCTCTCTCCCTCTACCTCAAAGCCCTTCCATCCACCCACCTCCCTGGGGCATTCTAAGCCACCCCCACAGCCCTCTGATGCTGGTCCTGCTCCCAGGTCTCGCCAGCCCCATCTTACCCCTCTGGTGTTTGAGTTTGAACAAGCTCCTCCCAAGCTTCTGTACCCGGTGTATCTCACACTTCTTCTCCTCCTTCAATATGCGAACCTGCCCAAAGCACAGGGTGAAAGGGCCCTGGTGATAGGGGCTGAACCTCTAGAGACAGAGTTTGAGGAAGGTCCCCCCCGTCCTGCCAGTTTGTGATTTAGAAAGGTGCGTTCATTCAACAAACATCTGCTGAGCACCTACAGGCCAGGTATGGTTCTTCACAGCGGAGATAGAAGACAGAAAAGGACAGACAGGAGCCCTTGGCCCTGAGGTTTCCATTCTAGGGGCCTTTCAATCTCGGACTCCCAGAGCTAACAGAGACCTTTGATACTCTCTACCTCCTCCAGAAACACGAGCCCAAGGAGGAGAGAAGGCTTGTCCAGACTCAAAAGCAAATTAGGGACTGAGTCAGGACAGAAATACGGGCCCCTGACAAACAGTCAGGCTAGTGCTTCCCTGAGAGGGAAGAACCCCAGGGCGTGTGTGGCAAGGACTCGAGTAGGGGTGTCTGGGGAAGAGAGAGTCAGCAAAGAGGGCAGTGCAGAAGACCCATGCTGCACGTTCTGTGCTCTGGGGTCCATCTAGGTGAGGCCCTCGTGCCCCAGCTCCCCATTTTCCCATGGCACCAGGGGCCCCAGCCCCTTTCCTCAGGGCCCCAAGGGGAAACGAGTCCAGGATTGGCAGCGTGGAATCAGAGGACGCCACTAGACTCTTCCCAGTGAATGGATGTTTCCACTGAGTTGACTGATTATTGTGGAGCTTTGAGTCCGGGGCTCCTGCTAGTTCTTGGTACTGGCTCTGAGGTGCATGCAGAGAGGAGGAGTTGGAGGAGGATTGCGGGGAGGGGTAGAGAGAACACTCATTAGGGCTGGGGAGGGGGAGTGTGTGGGCTGTCTCAGCTGGCAGAGGGGCAACCAGCCCCTGCTGTGGGAGGAGGTTGCAGGGTCACTGAACCTCGGCCCAGGGCCTCTTACCTGCAGATCTTTCAGGGTAGAAGATGACACAGGGCCCTCCCCGTAGACACCTGTTGCTGACTACAAGAGATGAGAGTGCACATGGAGATGTTCTGTCCCCCTCAGTGTCTAAGCCCTCTGACTTCCTTTCTTCCCCATCAACTGACAAAAGTTTCTTTTCTGCCTATCTTGCACCCTTTGTCCCATAACTCCTTTGTGCCAACGTCTCTCATGGTTTTTATCTCCCCACGATCCCACCTGGGGTCCTTTCAGTAACTCCTAAAGGGACAGCCTGATGGCAAGTGGCTCTTCTCATTGGCCTGGCTTCCCCTTGAGACT
>NW_026089119.1:0-12391 GCF_024542745.1 Macaca thibetana thibetana | reverse complement strand
GCTGCTCTGTTACTCTTTACTCCACTGAGATACTTGGGTGGAGAGAAGCATAAATCTGGCCTATGTGCACATCCAGGCATAGTACCTAGTACTTCACCTTGTACTTATCTTGTTGACACAGATCCTTTGCTTCGACATGTTTTCTTGCTGACCTCCCCACTGTCACCCTCACTCTCACTGCTTGCGTTCTCCTCCTTGCAGATATAGTAAAAATAGTAAGCCAGTAAATACTGGGGGGGACTAGAGGGAACTCATAGACCGGGTCCGGTGCGGGTCCCCCGTACACTGAGTTCCCGGTCCCCTGGGCTCACTGTTCTTTCTCTATACTTTGTCTCTGTGTCTTATTTCTTTTTCAGTCTCTCATCCCGCCAGATGAGAAATACACCACAGGCGTGGAGGGGCTAGATCTCCCTTCATTCTACTAGTTATTATAAATGTACAGGAACGTTAAAAGGAACATGCTTCGGTATAACACCACTCAGTAGCCCAGGTGAAATGACCAATCTGATGTGTGTTAAATTCCATCCAAGCCCCCTGCAACCACCATTTTTAAAATAAAATTAAAAACTGCGCTCCTCTTCCTTTGGTGATACAAGCCTAAAATAATAACTATGAAACAGAAGAAAAGAAATTCCCAAACAAGTAACTTTAAAATTTGATGTTTTGTGCAGCCCCATTAATCGGTAACAAGCTAGAATTAAAATGTAGTTCCCTTAAAACTAGGAAAAGAGCTACACAGTAAAAAATAAATTATCGTTTGTCATAGTTAAGGGTCTGTGAAAATTGTGCCTATTGGCCATGTGTTATTTAGGCTACTTAAAAACAGGACAAAAAGGACCCAGTTCACCTTCAAAAAGGGGCAACCAATCTCCTAGATCCCGGTCCCCGTAACCCACCAAACGAATAATCTCTAACGCCCTAGATCCCGGTCCCTGTAACCCACCAAACGAATAATCTCTAACGCCCTAGATCCCGGTCCCCGTAAACGAATAATCTCTAACCCCCTAGATCCCGGTCCCCGTAACCCACCAAACGAGTAATCTCTAACCCCCTAGATCCCCCCCCCCCCCCCCCCGTCCCCCGTAACCCACCAAACGAGTAATCTCTAACCCCTAGATCCCGGTCCCCGTAACCCACCAAATGAGTAATCTCTAACCCCCTAGATCCCGCGCTCCCTGTCAACCCCCAACGACGAGTAAATCTCTAACCCCCTAGATCCCAATCCCCGTAACCCCACTCAAACGAATAATTCTCTAACCCCCTATGATCCCGTCCCCGTAACCCCCCCAAACGAGTAATCTCAACCCCCTAGATCCCGTCCCCCTGTAACCCCCAAACGAATAATCTCTAACCCCCTAGATCCCAGTCCCTCGTCAACACCCCCAACACGAGTAATCTCTAACCCCCCTAGATCCCGGCCCCGTAACCCCCAAACGAGTAATCTCTAACCCCCTAGATCCCGTCCCCGTAACCCACCAAACCGAGTAATCTCTAACCCCCTAGATCCCGTCCCCCTAACCCAACCAAACGAGTAATCTCTAACCACCTAGATCCCGGATCCCCTAACCCCCTCAAACGAGTAATCTGTAACCCCCTAGATCCCGAGCTCCCTCTGATCCACCAAACGAGTAATCTCATAACCCCCTAGATCCCGGTCCCCTGTAACCCACCAAATGAGTAATCTCTAACCCCCCTAGATCCCGGTCCCCGCTAACCCCACCAAACGAGTAATCTCCTAACCCCACCCTAGATCCCTGCACGTCCCTCTGATCCACCAAACGAGTAATCTCTAACCCCCTAGCATCCCGCGTCCCTCTGACCCACCAAACGAATAATCTTCTAATCCCTAAATTCCAGTCCTACTGCTAACCCACCAACGAATAATCTCTAACCCCCATAGACCCCCCATTGGAAGAATGGAGAACATGCAGCCCTGGGATCGATGGGACAGCGGCTAAACCCCCAAGATGCTATTTTAGTCCGAGGGGAGGTCCACAGATGCTGTCCCCAAGCCAGTGTTTTCAAGCCTTTTATGACGAGCTGAATCGGCCAGCACCAAAGCTTCCAAAAAAAGACAGAGCCACACACACCTTAGCATCACCGAGGTGGGCGAAAATGAGCTGGGCTGTGGTGCTGGGAAAGCCATGCTGCCAGTCCCCTTCAGAGTCAGGCTGCACTGCCCCCAGGGAGCCTGAGAGAAAGGTGGAGAGGCCTCCTGAACGGGGCTCTGGGCATCACAACAGTTGGTGCCATTCTGGGCAGGATGCGCAGGGGTCTGCACCGCCATCTCCAGGGAGGTGGCGCCCCGCTGACTGAGTTGGTGCTCATGGTTCTTGGTCCCATCCCACACCAGCAAGACACAGACAAACTGCCCAGCCACACAAACCCATGTGAGCGAGAGGAATTCCCCAAATTGTGTGTCTGGAGGCCAGGTGCATCTAAAATCCTGACCCCATGCCCCCCACAGCCTACCCTGAGGTGGGTCCCGGCACATGGTTGCTGCCTCCAGGACGGGGGACGTGGGCCCACAGTGTGGGCCGCCCCTCGCCATCCACCGGGGCTGCCCATGGCCATGGGTGTGGCACTCTCGGGGCCCAGTATGCAGCAATGGAGGCCACAATGATGGGAATCTCCAGGGTGGTCTGGCAGGCGCCCAGGCCTTCCCTGGCTCCAGCCCATCGTCTGGCCAGTTATGTTCCCCAGGGGCCATCCGATTGCCTCTGGCACTCTCCGTGCTGGCTGAGAAGACCAGTGTCGGCCACTTGGCCGTGGGCAGCCTCCTTCTGGCACTAGCATGTGTCCCTCCCTCTGTCCTCGCTCTGCCTGCCTCACGTCTGCTCAGCCACATGGCCACCGGGGTGTCCTCACCTGTCCCAGCCTCCCAACCTGGTGAGCCTCAAGGGCATAGAGCTCTGCCCACCAGGCTGACATACCCCGAAGGGGGGACTGGACTGGACTCAGGAAAGCCTGCCGGCTCATGGCAACCTTGTCCACCTGGGCTGCTCGGCCTGGGTGAGTCCTTACTGGGGAGAGGGCTCCTCTGCCCTCCAGCTGATAGGTGTGTGCTGGGGGACACAGGTCAGGAAGCAAAAGCAGAGAAACCAGGGAGGGGGCGTGAGGTGTGGAAGCGAAGAGGGGTCCTCCCCTGGCCAGTGTGTGTAGCCAGCTGCCCCCCCACCCCAAAGCCATGCCCAGGAGCAGCCCCCCACTGTGTGTCCAGGGAGCAGGACGCTGACCCCACTTCACCTTCCCCTTAATCCAGCTGTGACCCTGCCCCACACCAGGATGCGCTGGGATGGCTTGGGGGTAGCACCCTGCACAGCGGCTCTGGCTCTAAGCTGCACAATCGGATGTCCTGCACAGTCACCTGCTGATCCAGCACAAGCCTGTGAAGGTCACTCCTCTGGGCGTGAGTCGCCACCCTGCACCCTGCAGGACAGGTAACTTGGGGAGGGCTCACGTTATCTTTATTTAACAAAAGCATTGCCCCAGAGCATGGTATGATAAATGCCTGGCAGGATGGAGGGCGCCTCCCACAGAACTTTCACCAGGTGGAGGAAGGCAGGATGCCCATGGGGCGATGTTGGATGGAACCCCCAGCTGCCAGCTCTGGGAGGGGTGAGGAGGCCTTGGGCTCCTCATCCAGGTAGCCCCACTCAGAGCCTTGGACAGAGGGCGGCGCTGCATGGAGGGGCAGCCAGAGCCAGACTGGGAGCAAGAGGGCCAGAGGGAGGCAAGATGCAAAGTAAAGCCTGGAAATCCAGACGACACCGGGAACCGCCTGCACTCTCTGAGGTTCACCAGCGCCCAGACCCGCCTGTGGATGGACTCACCCTTGTCCTCTGGGTCCCGCCTGTGCCCAGGACTCCCAGGACCTCGGAGGTATACTCTAGGCGTGATCTTCATTCTTCTGCAGAACTGTTCGCCTTAATTTGCTGGAGATTGTCTTAAAGCATGGCCTCTATCCATCCACAGATTTAGCGGAATTGATTAAAATAAACAACACTTGGCCGGGTGCGGTGGCTCAAGCCTGTAATCCCAGCACTTTGGGAGGCCGAGACGGGAGGATCACTAGGTCAGGAGATCGAGACCATCCTGGCTAACACAGTGAAACCCCTTCCCTACTAAAAAATACAAAAAACTGGCCGGGCGCGGTGGCTCAAGCCTGTAATCCCAGCACTTTGGGAGGCCGAGACGGGCGGATCACAAGGTCAGGAGATCGAGACCAGCCTGGCTAATACGGTGAAACCCCGTCTCTACTAAAAATAAAAAAAAAAAAAAAAAAATAGCCGGGGTGAGGTGGCGGGCGCCTGTAGTCCCAGCTACTCGGGAGGCTGAGGCAGGAGAATGGCGTAGACCCGGGAGGCGGAGCTTGCAGTGAGCTGAGATGCGGCCACTGCACTCCAGCCTGGGGACAGAGCGAGACTCCGTCTCAAAAAAAAAAAAAAAAAAAAATACAAAAAACTAGCCAGGCGAGGTGGCGGGCGCCTGTAGTCCCAGCTACTCGGGAGGCTGGGGCAGGAGAATGGCCTGAACCCGGGAGGCGGAGCTTGCAGTGAGCTGAGATCCAGCCACTGCACTCCAGCCTGGGCGACAGAGCCAGACTCCGTCTCAAAAAATAAAATAAAATAAATAAATAAACAGCACTTTCATGTCGTCCTTTTAGGGATTTCTTCAAAGCACTGTGTTGATTTTATAATTCACCTGCTGGGGAGAGTTGCTTAAGGGATATTCTGAAATGAACAAACAGCCACAGTCGCCTGTGAAGAGCCACACGTCGCCCGTCCCATCCCAGCTCCGAGCCTCTGCGAGGTTCTCCCCTGCCTGCTGAGCTCCCTCCCTTGTGACACTGGGGGTGACCCCTCCTCCCATGCTGCAGGGGCCTCCAGATCCCAAGGGCAGGCCTAACTCCCTGAGAAACTCAGGGACCAGTGGCCACTGTCTCCTTGGAGACAAGGGTTTGTCGAGAAAATGTGGTGGGCAGGATGGGCTGGATCTGAGACAGGCGTCCAGGTGCCGGGGTCACAAGCCAGTCAGCCCTAGCAGCAGGCGGTCACTGCAACACATCAAGGCTCTTGGGACTTCGAGTGTGGCCCCTGGGAAAGGAACCAAATGGGCCGACTCAGTGTGGCCCCTGGAAAAGGGACTGAATGGGCTGACTCATGTCTGAGATGCCAGTCAGCCTCTCTCAACCTCGCCCCTCGCTGGGAGGCCAGACACTGGGCCAGGACCCGGAGGGTGGAAAGTCACAGCCCAGAGGATGGGGGAGAAGTAAGGACAATGGAGGGGAGGGGAGGAGGATGGGGGTTGCAGTTGGGGAGAAGGTGAGGAGGACATAGGGGAGGTGAGGTGAGGACGGGGGGGAGGTGAGGAGGACATGGGGAGGTGAGGAGGATGGGAGGAGGTGAGTAGGACAGGGGGCGCAGTGAGGGGGAAGGTGAGGAGAATGGGGGGAGGTGAGGACATGGAGGGGAGGAGGACGGGGGCACGGTGAAGGGGAAGGTGACATGGGGGAGGTGAGGAGGACATAGGGGAGGCGAGGAGGACATAGGGGAGGTGAGGAGGATGGGGGGAGGTGAGGAGGATGAGGGGAGGTGAGGAGGACAGGGAAGGTGAGGAAGACAGAGAGAGGTGAGGAGGACATAGGGGAGGTGAGGACGATGGAGGGGAGGTGAGGAGGACATAGGGAAGGTAAGGAGGAGGGGTGAGGTGAGGACATAGGGGAGGCGAGGAGGACGGGGGGAGGTGAGGATGGGTGGAGATGAGGAGGACGGGGGGAGGTGTGGAGGAGAATCTCAGTGCCGGTAGATCAGGGTTCCTGTCACCAGGTGAGTGCCTGCAGCTGCCCTGGCTCGTGGCTTCTGTGGCCTGCAGGGTCTGCTGCTTTCTGGCATTTGTGGGTGCCTTTAGCCTTGTCCACAGGAGGAGGCTGCTTCTGCAGAGCAGGGCCCCCGACACGCCTTAGCAAACCCCTGAGGACCTTGGACTTGAGGACCCTCCACAAGGAAAGGTGGGGGGCAGGGCTGGCCAGAGGGGCTCTTTGTGTAGCTCTTGCTGGGGCTGCCAGGCCCTCAACTGGATGTGAGAAGGCGGCCCCGGGGCACAGCTGGGATGGCCATGCTGGAGCCGGCTCCAAGTCCCCTCCGCCTTCAGGGACAGAGGACACAGTGCAGAGGCCTGGCCTTGAATCCATGTGGCTTTTCTACAGGCTGTGGGTGAAGACCACCCAAGGATTCTGGGTGAGCTCCAGACCGTGAGCTTCCGGTGGGTGAGGGGGGCAGCAGCGGCGGCCACATCTCAGGGGCCTGTCTAGGGCCTGTCCTCTCTGGTGGGTGAGGGGGGCAGCGGCGGCCACATCTCAGGAGCCCGTCTAGGACCTGTCCTCCAGAAAAGCAGGGGCAGAGACACGAGGCAGCAGCCCCCGGAGACCTCCCGCACGTGGCCAGCCAGCAGGCAGGGCCGCATCAGCCTCCTGACGGGAGGAGTCCCAGATGCAGCCTCAGTTCCTGGGCCCTGGAAGCTGCCTGGCATGGGCTGGCAGCCGCTTGACCAGGCTCAGCCAGGGAGGCATTTCCAGAAAGCCTCCTTCTCATCCCGAGAGCTGCCTGTGTTCTGTGCTCACCGGGCCTGCGGTCGGCACAGAGTGTGGTTTAGGGCCGCTGCTCTAGGGGCTGGGGAGGGTGAAACCTGCATGACCAGTGGCACGATGCATCCTGCTACCTCCGGAGACTCCTTAAAGCGTGGTGATGGCCGAGCACATGGAGGCCCTGAAGCAACCCAGCCCATTCTGGGCGAGGAGGGGAACTGAACTCCCCGGGAGCGAGAAGTCCTGGGGCTGAGGCTGAGCTGAGTGGAGTCTGGAGCAGAGAGGATTCGGGGTGTAAGTTCAATGTGAGGTTTTTAATTTTCAAGGGTAGGAGTTTGTGTGTATGAATGTTGCTGTGGTCTGAGTGGTCCCCCGAAATCCATGTGTTGGAACCTTAATACCCAGTACAACAGTGTTGCGGGTGGGGCCTTTGGGAAGAGCTTAGGTCATGCGGGTGGAGGGTGGATTAAGGCTGGTGCCTTGATATGGGACTTCCCAGCCCCCAGAACTGTGCAAGAAAAAAACCTGTTCTTCATCAATTACCCAGCAAGAAGCATTTCATTACAGCAGCACAAGCAGATTAACACACATGTATTGCTGGGGGTGTGTGTGTGTGTGTGTGTGCATGTATACCACATTCCTTGTGAAAAGAAAGATATTTTCCCAAACACAGAATGACTCAGTGCCCAGCCATGTTCCTGGAGCCTTGGCCGCTCCTCTGTGTGAACTGTGCTCAGTGGGCCAGTGTCATGACCTGGAAAAGCTGCAACCCGAGAAAGGGAGCCAGCCCTGCCGTTCCCCATCGTGCTGAGTGAGCTGCTGCAAACTTGCCGCAGACTCACCCTGGATCCTCTGAAACAAGGACCTTCTGTCCCCAGGACCTCTGTCCCAGGCTCTCTGTGCACCCAGGATCCACCCAGACCACAGGAGCTGACAGTTGAGGCCGCGTGCAGGACACCAGGGAAGATGAGGGGCCTCTCTGACTTCCTCCTCCTCCTCTTCCTCCTCTGCCAGCTCCAGGTCTGTCCACCACCTTTCCCTTATCCCCACATTGCTGCAACCTCACCCTTCCCTCCACATTCTTATTATCCAAGAGAGCAAGTAAAGCACAGTATTTAGTTGAGTTTGTTTTTCATTGAGATAAATTGGCGTGTAACAAAACTAAGAATAAAATCTAATTAGTGATAATCCATTAATCAGGCTAACATGTAATCTGGATTAGGGAACATTGTATGTTTGTCTGCATCTTTGAAACAGACGACTTTCATGCATATTTATCAGTGAGAAAACCAGACGCCAATGTTTTTGCGATGCTGTAGTGACTGACTGTACAAGACTCATTTACAATGAACACAGTAACTGAGAATGGAACGTTAGTGAATAAGATTTCTTTTCCATAAATGAAGATGTCTTAAAATCCTGTTACCCTGAAAGTTGACTCACTGAATTCGCATTTCATGGATCCAGAAAACGCCATGCCAGTGTGGCAGGACGAGCCACAGACAAAACTCCTCAGACACCGGCTTAAAGAAGGAAGAGGTTTATTCGGCCGGGAGCGTCAGCAGACTTGCGTCTTAAGAGCCGAGCTCCCTGAAAAAGAAATTCTTGGCCTTTTTAAAGCCTTACAACTCTGAGGGGTCCATGTGAAAAGGTTGCGATAAATGAGCAGGCGTGGGGAACGTGACTAGGGGCTACATGTGCTTTTTCATACGATGTCTGGAATTTACAGATAACACAAGTAGTTTTAGTCAGGGGTTGATGTTATTATTATTTTTTAACTCCTAGGGCCCGGTGGTGGTGCCAAGGTTGTCTGGTTACTTATCTTACTTTTGTTTCTTTCTGACTTTTTGCTTTCTCTCTTTCCTCCTGTCTTGTGAACTAGGTAAGGTGGGGGGAGGAGGGCAGTAGGAGTAGTAGTGGTCTCCTTCCTTACCAGGTGGACTCCTTCTGAACCTCAGCAGTGGTGACTGGTGGTTTCTGTAATGAAATTTCAGTTCGACCCTCATCTGAGATGAGCGAGTGTCTGAGATGAGCGAGTGTCTGAGATGAGCGAGTGTCTGGTAACACAAAGCTCAGGAACTGCGCACGATCCCTCACGAAAGCTTGTGTCCAGTTTCCATCTGGTGCCAGCCTACTCGAAGGGCAGCTAACTGTCACTAGGAAAGTCCTGTGGGCAGTAAGTGTTACGTAAGACATGGATTTGGTGAAGCCAGGCCCATCACATGACGAAAGCTTGTTAGGGTGGGTTTATCTGTCAGATTCCAGATTCATAGATAGAAAAGGAGGAGACGTTTATGTCTTCAGCCATTATAAAGAGTAATTCTTATATGTTTTAAAATTTTGGCTATGTATATAATTTAGAGATCTACATGTAGCTCTGTGTAATCAATATTGCGTATCTAATATATACTACATAGATATAAATATTATATAAATTATATAGATCTATGTATTTAAAATGTAGATCTGTAGAGTGCACTACAGGCGTGCTTTGTTTTGTGGTGTTTTGCTTGATTTTGCTCCATGGATGTTGCTTTTTTTTTTTTTTTTTTTTGAGATGGAGTCTCGCTCTGTCTCCTGGCCTGGAGTGCAGTGGCCAGATCTCAGCTCACTGCAAGCTCTGCCTCCCAGGTTCATGCCATTCTCCTGCCTCAGCCTCCCGAGTAGCTGGGACTACAGGCGCCGCCACCTCTCCCGGCTAGTTTTTTTTTTTATTTTTTAGCAGAGACGGGGTTTCACCATGTTCGCCAGGATGGTCTCGATCTCCTGACCTCGTGATCCACCCGTCTCGGCCTCCCAAAGTGCTGGGATTACAGGCTTGAGCCACCGCGCCCGGCCTGGATGTTGCTTTTTCTACAAATCGCAGGTTTGTGGCAACCCGCGTGGACCAATTCCATGGGCGCCGTTTTCCCAGCAGCATGTGCTGCCTTCATGGCTCTGGGTCACATTTTGGTGATTCTTGCCACATTTCAAACGTTTTCATTATTATTATCTATGTAGTGGCAATCTGTGATCGGGGGTCTTCAGTGTACCAATGTAATTGTTTGGGGTGCTATGAACTGCACCCATACAAGACACAAACTTAATAAATGTTTGGTGTGTCCTGACTGCCCGCCATCAGCCGTTCCCCCACCTCTCTCCCTCTTCCCAAGCTTTCCGGTTCCCTGACACACAACAATACTGAGATTAACCCAGTTAGTAACCCTACCGTGACTGCAGAGTGCTCAGGTAAAAGGAAGAGCCACCACATCTCACTTTCAATCAAAACCCAGAAAAGATTAAACTTAGCATAAGGCATGTTGAAAGCTGCGACAGGCTGAAAGCTAAGTGAGGCTTGCACCAGTGAGACAAGTAGCAAAGACAAAGGCAAAGTTCTTAAGGGAGGTCACAAGTGCTGTTCTAGAGAGTGCATGGATGATGGGAAGTGAACCAGCCTTGTTGCTAATACGAGAAAGCTTTTGTGTTCTGGATAGACAATCAAAACAGCAACACCATTCCCTTAAGCCAAACCCTGGTCCGGAGCAGGGCCCTAACTTTCTTCAGTTCTGTGAAGGCTGAGAGAGGTGAGGAAGCTGCAGAGGAAGAGTGGAAGCTGGCAGCGGTGGGTGTGTGACGTTTAAGGAAAGAAGCAGTCTCCGGCCGGGCGCGGTGGCTGACGCCTGTAATCCCAGCACTTTGGGAGGCCGAGATGGGCAGATCACGAGGTCAGGAGATCGAGACCATCCTGACTAACACGGTGAAACCCCGTCTCTACTAAAAATACAAAAATTAGCCGGGCGAGGTGGCGGGCGCCTGTAGTCCCAGCCACACGGGAGCTGAGGCAGGAGAATGGCGTGAACCTGGGAGGCGGAGCTTGCAGTAAGTGGAGATCGCACCACTGCACTCCAGCCTGGGAGAGAGAGCGAGACTCCGTCTCAAAAAAAAAAAAAAAAAAAAAAAAGAAGCGGTCTCCATAACATAAAAACGCAAGGTGACGCGGCAGGTGCCGATGGAGAAGCTGCAGCAAGTTACCTTCCGCAGCCAGAAGATCTGGCTAAGATCATTGATGAAGGTGGCTGCGCTTAACAACAGATTTTCAATGTAGATGGAACAGCCTTCTGTTGGAAGAAGACGCCATCTAGGACTTTCCTAGCTAGAGAGGAGAAGTCAGTGCCTGGCTTCAGAGTTTCAAAGGACAGGCTGATGCTCTTGTTAGGAGCTGGTGCAGTGGTGACTTTGACTAGAATCCGATGCTTATGGACCATTCTGAACATCCCAGGGCCCCTAAAATCATGCTCAGTCTACTCTGCCTTGCTCTACAGATGCAATGAGAAAACCTGGATGTCAGCAAGTCTATTTACAGCATGATTTACTGACTATGTTAAGCCCACTCTTGAGAACTACTGCTCAGAAAAAAAGATTCCTTTCAAAATATTACTGCTCACCGACAATGCACCTGGTCACCCAAGAGCTCTAATAGAAATGAACAAGGAGATAAATGTTGTTTCCATGCCTGCTAACACAACACCCATTGCACAGCCCAAGAACTCGTTTCAACTTTCAAGCCCTATAATTTAAGAAATACATTTTCTAAGACTGTATCTGCCATAGTTAGTGATTCCTCTGATGGATTTGGGGAAAGTAAATTGTAAACCTTCTGGAAAGGATTCACTATTCTAGATGCCACTAAGAACATTCATGATTCATGGGAGGAGGTCAAAGTGTCAACATGAACAGGCGTTTGGAAGAGGTTCAGTCCCATCCTCATGGATGACTTTGAGGGATTCCAGCCTTCCGTGAAGGAAGTCACTGCAGATGTGATAGGAGTAGACGTGAGACCAATTACTGCTGAAACGCTTGGGATATGCTCCTTTTGTCTGAGAAAGTGGCTTGTTCTTGGGTGTAGCAAAGCACACACTTGGAGAGACATTTCCCCATGGCAGCTGGCATTTATTACACCGATCAGGAGCCATGCTTCGGGCGCCAGTGCAGCAACAAGGCAGCGTGCTGGCCACGCCAACTCCCTCCCACGTCACAGGGCCAATGGCTTCTGTGCCCCGGCACTCAGACATGACCACATGACCACTCCTGCCTGGGAGGATAGGGCAAGGATGCCACGCTCCCTGGCACTCTCTGCCACCCCACCACGCCCCCACTTGTCTGCTGAGCCCCCAGCTCTGTCATCCACAGCTGGACACAGGGACCCAGCCAGGGACTCCAAGGGGCCCCTAGAGGAAGGCAGCATCTCAAGGCAGAGTCAGGCCCTGGGAAGAAACACTTTTACCATCCATGGCCACAGAGCTCCTGGCTGTGAGTGAAACAGCACCTGGCCCTGGTGCACGCACGTGGGGCATGCAGAAACCCGCACACAGGGAATTCACCGAATTCTCACCCACGCGGTGGGCTGGGCCCTGCTCACCCCAGGTAAAAACCACAGGACCTGAGCTGACAGGGGAGTGCAGTGTGGGCTTCACCTGAGGGGGAGGCACAGAGGTTTCAACAACTCAGGGAGGTGGGCGTGCCCGGAAATGCACTGGGAACAACCTCGCCAGGAGTCGGAGGAACTTCCCCGTTACCAGCCTGGCCACAGCTCCACGCCCGGGCTCTCTGCCATTTGCCAACTGTAAGTGGCCTCTGCCCACCTGAGCAGTTCATGAGAAACAGGAAAATCATTTCCAGAAACAAGTTTAGAGTCAAACAGTTACCCAGAGTTCAACATTTCAAGAAGTCGAACCTTCTACGTCACACTTTTTTTTTTTTTATGAAAGCAATGCGTGCTAACCCCACAAAACTGGAAGAGGCAGCGAGAGAAAGGAAGAAGCTGAA